>NW_028187044.1:2486619-2570012 GCF_003343005.1 Rhea americana | reverse complement strand
TAGATGAAGGCCTTAGCCACAGTGATCCACAAATTTGCCATTTACACTTTGGATTTCTCTGTGGCTTTGGAGAAGATGGTGCCTGGAGACCAGAAGAGGTCTAGAGCTGGAACTTAATGCACTGTAAACTTCCTATAAAATGTCACTCAGTCATGAAAACATTAAACATATATCACTGTCCCATCACCGGCTCTAAGTGAACTTCTAGTATCATCTTCAGGTCCTAATCTTTAGAAACAGAAGGTTCAATGTTCCATGATCTGGAGTTCAGCATAAATTTAGAATCTAGTCGCTTAGAAAAAACTTTTGGAATAAATAAATATTAACAAAAATACATAAACAAAAATTCAATTCAAAAGCATCGAAACAGAAAATAAACAAAAAAGGATTCTCATTTATTTAACAAGAATTGGAAGGGACTAATCMTGGAAAGGGATTTTATTGCCTCTTTGCAATGCAAAATCTGTGAACACTGTCACTGAGAACCTCTCCCATATGGCATTACCAATTTTTAATACGGTGGTCTTTCCCTCTTTTTTCTCTTCAGTCTTCCTCAACAAACAGTTCACATCCCTCATATTCAGTATTTTATCCAGTTAATACTTATCCTCTTAAAAGGATAAGTTCCAAAGCAGTGGTTTTCCAGATATCCTCTGTTTTTAAGAAAAGTAAGTRCTTAGGAGAGTTAATGATAGGAGTCCCAGCAGCTAAGCCTCTCATTGTGTTACGTCTCCTCGGCTCAGTTGCATTTGTCTCCCTACTCTGAGATGTTTGCTGAATAACTTTCAAACAAAGCACCCAAGTGAATCCTTATTATTCAGCAGGGCACTTCACTTCTTTTGTGTTAAGCTAGTCTCGACAGAAAAATCCTGCTTGCTTAGAAATAGATTTTAGAYGCGTAAGGAAAAAATGCAATCTCTTCTGCGCCACAGTGGAAGGCAGGCCCTCCCAGCTTGCCACGGGAGTTCGTTTCACACCCCCACTTYGAACTGGTAACTCCTGTGAAGTTGCCCGAGCAGCCGCAGAGCAGCGCTGCTTCTGCAGCCTCGCTTCCCAAGACAGGTTTCCTAGTTTGCCAGGACAGAACTGTAGGGCAAAGCATAGGACGTACCTGCCACACCTCCTGGGCACACCGCTTCTCCTTCTCTGCCTATTCATTATGCTTTTAGAGAAGACCTCTAAGATCTTTGCGAAACTCTCCACCTATATTGGACTGCACGCTGGAGAGAACTGGTTGAGGATCTTGGCCAACGTGACCATGAACCCAACTCAAATACCCTATGTTGCAAAACAAAACAATCATTTGTGTATCAAGCTACTCCCTACACTTTAGTTGAACCATAACTGACCTTTTATCACCATTCTCTCATTATTTGCCTTGGAAAATAAAGATACAAACTAAGTGACAGCAAGAAAGAGTCCACACAAGAGRAATTTCATACAATCTATTTCCTCCTGTCTGGAGATGTGCATGAAGAGAGAAGAAAACCCAGACAAGCGATACAGCAAGTTATTTTTTGCCATGGAAAGATGGTTGTGCGCACCCTACTCCATATACTGCTCCTGTTCCTGCTATACCGCAAGCCTCCTCTGAAAAATTACTTTACAGTAATTTTTGTCAGCAAAATACCTCTTTTCATATAATCATAATCTGAGTGTTTATTCTAGTAAAAAAGACATGTATATACACATTATTCAGTTTTACATTGCAGAGTCAATATTCTGCGGAAGAATACGTTGATTTTATTCACATAATCAACATTTCTTTTTAAACTAGAAAACGTGCAAGCTAGGAAAAAACCCAACTGCAAAACCTCCACAATTGAAGCTAGATCTGTGTTATTACAAAAACAACCTTTTTCTTGACATTTTGTTTGGTGACTCTGCTAGTTAAGCCAACATTAGCAAGAAATACAGAAATGTGCCCAATTAAGGTTAGAAATCTTTYAAATATCTGCCTCAAATAAAGCATCTGGGTTTTGGTCAGTGATCAAATTCTGTGAATAAACACTGAGTTTATTTAAAACAGGAGAAGGCAGGATGCTTATATTATAGCATTTTTTGGTTAGTCCTGTAGGTCAATGGTACCTTTCTTCGAAGTGTAGAAAAGAATCAAGAACAACCCAAAACATGCTGGTAACTTAGAAAATAACATCCTTTGGCTCCTGTGTAGCTTACGGAGGAAAGTCTAGCTCCTGAACACCAACAGCGAGAGTGAAAGTCTTTGCTTAACCCCAAATGGGAACTAGCTTATGCTAGAAATCAGAAGAAAGGTACTAGGTCTAAGCTCATGCCTGAGGAGTGCAGTGACAGAGTAGGCGAACTACAGCTAAAGTAGCTCTCTTCAAACCTACACATTTGGCTTTTTGGTCATTTCCATAGTCAGAGAGAGGGAAAAGCAAGTTAAAGACTAAATCTGTTTGTTCTGTACGAGGAATTAACAGTATTTCAAAAAGCGACTATGYGCTTTTCTATTACTGTTTAGTGTAAGCTATATTTTTATCTTCTCTTTTTTCTGAATTTCTTTTTGAGGTAGAAAAGCACGAATACTTAAACCTCTTAAATACATTTCTCTTTGCTAAATCATACGCGCTTTTACCTGATTTCATTCCTATGTGTATATTTTCTTATAGATAAAAAGTTACTCAAGAAAAGACACAGAAATTCTGGCCTAATCTCACAGTGATTAGTGAATATCTAGCGATGCGATGATTTTCTTTGTTTCCCTTATTTTCTACRCTTTTCCTTTTAAAACATGAAAAATTCCACAGGCCTTTGCAGCTTCATCAAAGCAAGGTCATCATAACAACCTTGCTCACAGCACATGCTACTATTAACTTGAATACTTAAAGCTCTGTCAAGAGCATCATCAGTCACTGTATTTTAGAAGAAAAATGGCTTTCCCCAAAACCTCCTGCATAGGTAGCAGGCTGCATTTGCAACACCACGAGTTTGCTGCAACCTCCAGAACAGTGATGCTGTGAAAGCAAAAAGGGTTCATCGGATGAGGCCTGTATGCGCTTGTTACTGCAAGTACACACAGATTTCAATTTTCAGCTGACTATCAAACCCCCACGGCAGGCAAAAATGACCCGCGAAAGCAAATTTTTGAGCCACTGAAGAGATCAGTTGTGCCCTGTTTCCACCCTTGCTGTCCGCGGCAAGAGAAAACAGGGTATTTGGAAAGTAGTCCTCAAGCASCATTCAGGACTGGAAGCAAAGCAGGAGGGAAAACACAGGCAGCGGAATCRTTTCCATTGGGTTTTCCAAGCTCTGTCACATTTCTCGTTGCCCCTGTTTATACATGCATGGGGGAGTGGAGGAGGAGAGACACATATCTGCCTGCAGGGATTCCCTTTCATATAACAAAAATTTCTAGATTAGAAAATAGAAGTGCTTTAGGAAGAAGAAACTGTAATTTTCCATTCCTCTTGATTGCCAAGAGCGGTGAGAGCTGGAGGTATTAAAACTGTAATGAAGTGCTCTTTGACCCATCTGCTAGAAGAATGATCACCATCGATAAGAGCTGTAATTCTGTGAAGTATCAGCTAGAAAACACCACTCTTTCCCCAGAACATTAACAAGTTTTCACTGTACGTGAGTAATTTTAGGCATGTTCTGGTATATATTCTGAAAATTATTTCAGACATTAGGGATCTTTACTTTGCAATGAGGAAAAACCCACTCTGCGCTAGTAGAGGCAGAGCAGAAATTTTCAATGAGAATGGAAATCTCTCCTTAAGCATATTATTAAATGACATTTTATTGAGATTTTTACATTAATTTCAGGAAATTTCCCAGTGCATTTTTGCTTGTAAAAATGCACACTGCGATAACGCTTATCTCCTTCAGAAGCACTAATCRCAGGCTCTTCGAGGCGGACAGCGAGGCACCGCGGCTGACCCCGCACCATGCCCCCGGGCAGCTCCGAGCTGCCCACAAAGCCCGAAGCCCGGCCAGACGGGCCGCTGGGACGACCGGCTGGAAGCAGGACCAAGCAGACGGAGGCGGCGCCGGGGCTGGACGCGGCCCCAGCGCCGGGGGGAGGCCCCCTGCCCTGGCCTCCGCTTCTCCCCTCCACGTCCGGGCAGCGCCAAGCACAGGGACGTGCCCGCGTCTCTCAGGAGCGGCGGAGGCCGGCGGYGCGCTTGCGGTGTACCGGCACGCTTACTCGGAGGCTGCGGGGGGAGACTGACAGCGAGAGACCTCTGCCGTTTTCTTAAATTAGTCTGCAGACCCCATCGCGAGACTCTCTGCGGATGCGCACGGTTTAAATAAATGCTTCATTGCTCATGGAGAACAAAACCTCAGCCAGCAGCCTGGCATTCGCGAGGAAGCCGGAGTCTGAAAACAAACTTTCATTAAAGACTCAAAGGTCAGCTTCAAACTTCCAACGGGCTATTTATTATTCCTGAGGCAAATGAAAGCCTGAATACAATTTTCACAAAACCGCAGGGAAGAGATCTCACTAGTATATTTAGTCAATCTCCCTAGCAGTAATGAATTTTACTGGTGTATTATTTAGTGCTTTGTCCATACTAATTTTAAGTGTCTCGAACAACGGGGCTTCCACAGAGTTCCTCGCAAGGCTGCACTCGGACATTTTTTATTGATAACCAGCTTTTACTCCTTTAAAAATTTTCCCCTCTGTATCGAGCTACACACCTCACGCCACTCTCTTCCCTCCCTACAATTTATATTCTTTGAATGCCCGATGCCCTTCAGCTCTTATGAGTATTTATCATAATTATGAGAGGTTTCTTGCTCAATTTGCGTTCTAAGAACACATCAACAGTAGCACAAGGCCCGAGCCAACCCGYAACGCCCCAGCCTGTCGGCGGCAGGCATCGGCTTCCCTCGCTAAGCGTCTCGAGAATTTGGCACAGCTAAATCCCACCGTCCCGCGCGCCTCTGGCAGGAGGCACTCGAGCTACGCTGAGGGTTGGACTAGACGACCTCCAAAGGTCCCTTCCAACCTTATGATTCTACGGTATCTATGATAAAGGGAAGCGAGCACTGCTAAGGGTCAGGCAAGAGGATGAGAGATAATACAGGAAYCACAAAATACAATACAAGAAGGTTATTGTTTCATACTCTACCATATGTAGACGAATATGGGTGCAGGCTAGGTTTCAGAGGCCTTAAAAATCAAAAAGTGGGAGCACTTGCTTCTAGCCACCGCTGTCYGCTGCTTGATAAAGCACTGAACAAAAATTCAATTAAATATCTAACTATGCAAATAGATACAAAGGAACGCCACGCCAACGGAGACAGCCCAAGCAGAGAGGAAAAGCTCATTCCAGGACTTAGGTGGGTTCTAGCCTCCAGGCTGCTCACAAAATCCTGCTGGGCCGGAGGACACCCAAGTTATTTTACCAGCTCTTCTGTTAACATGTTTGTATGAAAGACACAATATACGGTTTCAGGAAGAGATTATGCCCTGCAATGGGCCCTAAGGTCAATTTAAGCCAATTTTTCACTCTGGCAGTGCTCAGAGGCAGTTTCACCATGACTGAACGCCCAAGTCAGACTTTGCTAAAGAGACGTGCAAACATAGCTTTGCAACGAAAGCAAAAAGGAAAGTGTGGCTCACCAATCCCCCCTAAGATTTTTAATAGGGCTCAATCAATATTTACTGCCTCCAGCAGCACTTAACAGCAGAGCAGTAACAGCAGTTTAAATAGGCCAAATAACAGCGGGACTGCTCGGCTGCAGGACCAGGCCCTTACCATGTCCATGCACCCACACATGTGATAAATAGCTCCATGTACAGTAATTAGATTGCAGTACTTTCTGAAGTGAAGGTGTCTCGTAAGTAAAAACACAGCTATGAAGGAGCAAGTGCAATTAGATGCCTACAAAAATGTTGGATGGTCAAGTCCTTGAAGGATAAAACTATATTTTCACATAGAGAAAAGTAGTTGTTTCAAGGAATACTCTCCCACGCTTCTCAACATCTACTCTTCAAACATGTCAAAGCAACGCCTGGAATAGATCTGAAGTAGAGAGGTGGGACTCCGAATCCTGTGAGAAATAACCTCATTATTTTTGTGACAGTTTGCCGGGGTTTTCTCCTTCTTTTTGTTTCTTTAAATCTTACTACATATTTTGGCTCATATTAAATAATGACAGATGTCCTATGTCCCTGTAATATGCTTTAAATAAAAATAGTCTCGTATATATTGAACATATTAACTATATAAATAGTAAAAAAACAAAAACAAAAAAAAAAAAAAAAAAAAAAAAAAAAAAAAAAAAAAAAAAAAAAACTGCAAGAGGACCACATTTCTAAAGAGGGATCTTTCTTTAACAACATTACCAGCAAAAACCCTTTTGGTTTTACAACAAAACACATCAGAAAGAACCTGGTAAAAGATCTCAATCACAAATCCAAGTCTGTAGASAGGCTTCAAAATAGTATTTAAAAGGGAAGGGTATGTAAAGAGGAAGCTGGTTATGCACTGAAATTTCTTCAAATTTACTATGTAAAACCGTCTCTGAGATGATCTAAACAGTTCAGYGATGGTAATCGCGCTCTACATTGGCAAGTGACATTCAAATGCCATGCAGGAGTATGCACTGGGAATACCTGTGACTAACTGGATCTACCTCTAATCCTGCAGAGCTTCCAAAGGCGCTTAAGTATTCTCTCTCCAGAGGAGACAGTATTGACAATGCTGATGGGTGAAACCACATTGCCAGTGGAAGAGAATAAGGTCTAAATTATCTCCTTTCCACTTTAGAAAAAAACAGAAGAAATGGATACAGAAAATCCTGTATGAAGAATAAGACAAGAGATAAATGTAGTCCTCTGATTTCAAATAAAACCACCCTGATGGGAAACTTTATAAAGCTTTTTCCTCAGTTGAAGCACAAACCCAGCTGGGTATATTATATGTGCAAGAAATAAGGGCATGAGCAAAATTTTGACAAGTGAGTTGATGGAGTAAGATTGGATTTCCACAAAGCATTCAGAACAGATGAGTTTTTGGATGAGCTTGCAGAACAGCCTGATCTTTAAAAGCCTTGTCAGCATGCCAAGAGGGATGATCACCCACTGAAAAACAACTTTCCAGGATATGGTACTAAAGATACTGAGAACAAAATTGTTCCAAAAAGATTTTCATTAATTTAGCCAGAACAAAGTTAATAATCCATGACGTAAATGTTTCYTTCTTTACAAGCTTGTTAAAAACACTAAATTCTCCCCTATAAAATCTCACAGCTAGAGGCTGACAAGAGATTAGCTTCTTCTTTAAAGTCATTAAATAAATAATTAACCAACAATAGCTGGTAAGAAACCTTGACAACAAAAAATTATTAATATGAAATTGCCCRAGGGAAAATGTGCCAGGGATTTCTAAACCGGCGTTAATCAAACTACTTTAAAGCAGCGCAAGGCCTGAGCACCAGCAGGTGGTCACTGCCACCGGTGGATTCGTGCTGGTGACACAAAGCTGGGAGCTACTGCAGCCTCTGGCAACAGGGTAATTTAGTGATGTACTTCTGTACCGCAAAAGGTCAAAACTATTTTTTTTTTTTTAAGCAAAAGGGAGGAAATAGAAGATTGGAAGTACCTGAATTGCAGGGCCAGTAATAATACATCGGTCATATTTAGCAACGAATATGAGCTGTGTACCCATAAGTTGTTATACAAGATGTTTTGGCAACATCTGTGAAAAAAGGCAGATACAGAACACTTCAGATATAACTGCACGTGCTAAAAACATCCTGTATTAAATCTGCAGAAACCTAAAGGTAATTCAAGACGTTCTGCAGGTGGCTGACTTAAGAGCCTGGTAACAGTGCACAATATCCCTCACCTTTCAGGATATTTCATTCCCGTAAGGCTGGACATGGAAGCTGTGGAATGGACCTCCAAAAGGCAACCTATCTGCCACCCCAGAGAAAGCAGCACCCTCCTGGCACCTTTTCCTTGCCTCTTAGTTCAGACAGAAGGAACTAACGAGCAAAGAATCACATTACTATTCCATCCTTTTAATGACAGTTTCTAAGGTGGCATAGTATTTCTGGAAGACAAAAAAATCTGAGGATGTTTTTCTTCTCAAAGCCCACATTTGTCAAGCAGTAGGAAAAGTGTTTAGATTCCTACAGGGTCCTTGTCAGTTTAGTAAAAGGGAGCAAGGCTATTCATGCTAGCAAACCAATTACTGTTTTAGCAAATAACAACTTGCTTGGAGAGGTCTGTCAGAGTCCTCCAGATGAGTCTCTGGATTAGATTTTGCATAAGCCAGCATAGACAGCAATATTCAAAATCCTGCCATAATRTAAGACTGCCCTCCCTCAAGCGATTTGTTGGTGCAGGACAGACACATTTTTCAACATGATGGAAATTGCTTTGATTCTCTGAAACGACCAGCCTTTTCTCCTCCTTACACCACACCTAATAAAAAACCAAAGCTCCTTTTCTCTGCAGGCCGGGAGGGGACTAAGCTTTCCCTGGAGCAGGAAGAGCAGAGCAGCGGGCAGAGCTGCAACACGTAAGGCTGGCACTTCTCAAACTTTGCCCGTGGGGGAACCCGAGCCAGCCAGAGCTTCGAGGTGGAAATATCCACACCCCTCTCTTGAAGGTTTTCCGTCTCTATAGCTACAACCTACCAGCASAGCACAAATCGCAGAGGTTTCCCGTGCCTCCGCCTCTCCCGGGGCATCGCGCTGGCGCTCCGCTCGGCGCAGGCTCCGGCGCGGCCGCTCTGCCACGCGGCACCCGCTCCGCTCCGCTCGCCGGGCTGCCGCGGCCCGGCCAGCCAGCCGCCTGCTCCCCACCGCCCGCCCGAGCCTCCCACGCTCGACCATTGCATCCTCACCTGCGCCGCCCAAGGGAACGGCTTAATTCGGCATTAAACGGCTCCGATCGAGTTTACATGCTCTCCCAAGTTTTCATGTTTTACCCAGCACCATCTGCCAGACTAGGAATGAGATTCTTAACAGTCTCTAAAGGTAACCCAGACTCACAGAGTCCAGCTGAAAGTTCAAGACCTACKCTACTCAATTATTGTACCGTCCTTGGAAACGGCACCTAAAATTAAGCTTAAACTTGAATTACAGTAAGAAAAATACAAGAAGCCCTAAGATGTTGCCTACATCAAGGTCAAATCTGTTACTGAAATCTGGAACGCGAACTAGTAGTCCGTATTTCACACGCTCAGACAATTACCAGCTGCTAGAGACTTCTGATGCTATTGAAGTGGGACAGATTGATCACATCAGCCAGATTCAGGCTGTTTAACTAAATATGAAATGCTCCACAGCCCAATACCTATCAGAGTCCTGTTATCCTCACAGATTAACCCTTTCACATCAGACACAGGCATAAATGTAATAACAAGCAGTACCAGCACAAAGGTTCTTAACAGGATGAAATATCCAAAATCAGCTGTGAGTTAGTACAATCGCTTTCTAATACTTTACAAACATAACATCAGAGCTAAAGCCATCAGTCCTGGGAAATAAAACAAATAATTAACTTGATCCAGTAAAAAGTTGACCAAAAGCAACATGTTCAGATCTAAGCGTACTCATTTTATTCTTCTTTCTTACGTCTCCTCTGAAGTTACACAGTCACGGAAAACCACCTCACGTCAAATTCCTAAAGAGGACCTTTCTGCCRGGCACAGCTACTGACCTGCAGCATCTGAAGATAGCCTTCCTGGGGATCACACAGCAGCGAGGAGATTCGGTGGTTGTTCCTCATGCACCTCTGATTATTGTCCCTTGAGAGGGGGAAAATTTGCCGGATAACTGTCATCCTCCCCAGAGCACTATGTACCAACTCCAATATCTCATTATCAGTGATTTCCTGCGAATAGAGACACAGTCTTTTAGAAACATATACTTATCCACACATTTTATACATTCATATTGTTATTTGATAGATGTTTCTAAACAGACAATGAAAGAAAAAATTACACATGCACACGTTTTGTCTGGACCAAATGATTTTATGTTGTGTTTAATAACAGCGAYGGTATTTTTCTACGCATCACCTGAAACAGAAAGCAGTGTACCACACTACCAYGTACCTTGGCAATCCTAGTACTCTCGGGGGTAATTCCTCATTGTAAAGTACAGGGACAGTCTCAGTAGGTTGTAAATAAGGAACAAGAGCCTTCAGTTGGAGTCCRGACCACATTTATACAGAAAGAGTTTTGGTTTAAAGGAACAGAACCTCGCGACACGCCCAGAACAAAACCACAAATGCAAAGCACCACCGTCTTTAAACCTACAGGGTCCCAAGAACAAGCTCACAAGAAATTTCTTTCCCCGTTAGACCAGCAGATCATTTCTGCAGACTAGGACTGATAACAATGTAAGGAGATCTAAAKTTCCCTGAATTAGGAAAAGAAATCAAGAATAGGGGAAACTTTGTGGAAGGAGCTGACACACTGAGGGACCCACATTTCCTCACACAGACTATTTTGGGATTAGGAGCAAGGACGCCTCAAGGACAGGACGCTCCTCTTTCCAGGCTTGGCATCTYCAGAGCGCCCCAGCCTCCCATTTCACTCGGGGAGGAAGCCAGCGCCGGGCCGAGCAGGGCTGCTGGGACCACTGGTGGCTGTCGCTACCCGCCAGGGACCCGCACCGCGGGACGTGCCTCAGCAGGCGTGAGCCKGGGCCTCCGTTTTTAACGTTCAGGAAGATAAATATTTTGCTTTCCTGCTGTTCGCTGTGCCAGGCTGTGAGCGAAATGACTGTGGGGTTATTACAATCACTTGCTACAGTTCACTACTACTGTAGCTTTGGCTCTGTTTAGTTCTTTCTGCCAGTTTCCCAACTTTTTTAGGAATATGAATTTTTAACTTTGCAGAAGGTGAAATCCTTTGTATTAATGACAGACCAACTGGCGYGGAGAAAAAGAGACAGAAAATCAGAAAATAAATATTCTCCTACAAGGCAAAGATTTTGAGGCTTCTTAGGAAAGCCTGGGATGCCCCTGCGGCCTCGCAGGGAGCCGCGGCAGCAGCCCCACACGCCTGCAGACCCCTCCAGCGGCTGCTGGCGTCCTCCTCGTGGTGGCCATCAGCATCAGCAAGCGATGATGCAGGGTTTCAGTTCGGCAGGGCAGAGGACATTAAAAAGGCTGCTGGAAGAGCTGAGAAGAAAAGCTCTCCCCCGAGCCGGAGCTGCAACAGCGGTGCGGGGCGCCGCAGGCTCCCGGCCGGGCAGCGGCCGGCGGGGACCCTCGCCCAGCCCGGGCGGCCCCGGTGCCACGCGCTCCACGGCCACCTGCAGCCTCACGGGGACRAACACAGAAAGCAAGCCAAAAAGGGAAAAACGAATATATGTAAAGCTGGCTTGTGCTTTTGCACCCCTCAGAATAACAGCTCAATATTGGAAAAACAGGTCTAAGCCTACATGGGAGAAGCAGGGGGAAAAAAACATTTCACGCTGATCTTGTAATTAAGCTCTATTTTGTCCAGTTACCTATTTAAAAGCAATGCGTTTTTTTTCTGTTAYGTACATACTATGAAACGTTTCCTTACACTGTGAAACCAACAGCTAAGCAAAGTATTTAATTTAGTCCTCGAGGTTTTTCCAACCAGCGCAGCCCAGATCCCAGCCCCRCTTGTGGCTGCCTGGCCCACCGTGCCGGCCCGCGCGCTCGCCCCGCCGCCGCAACGCGGGGCAGGTCCTTCCTCAGCACGCGTGGTGGCGTTTGCTTGTGTCCAAGAGATACTTCAAGGGGAAAAAAACAAAAACAAACAAAAAAACCCCCAGCCCCCTCCCCAATTCTCTGTTCTTCCTATGTGCATAGCATCTCAGTGATGAAGTTCACTCTTGAAAAATCTGGCGTTCATTTAGCTGTCTGTTGGGTCATTTGGGGCACTCATTTATCTGTTTACTTATCTGCACACAAAGAACTTCAGTTGGTTTGTAATACCTAGCCATTCTGCTCAGGGGAATATTTAAATCTGCTCTAGTTGTGCTCAGCTATTGTAACACAAATTGCAAAATGAGACAATTATGTTTCACATTAAAATCTCTATTTTCCTAGAGGTAATGACAGAAAATTATAAATTTTAATGACATTAATAATTTAAAAGGACCAAAAGATATTTCCACAAAGCATGTCCCTGAGAAAATTGGAGGATTAAACCAAATGGCAATGAGGAGCAGGATGCTCACRGACACAAGCTGCAGATTTATGGGGAATTTTCGCATTAGGATCAATACTATTTGTTGGGTTATTTTAATTCTCCTGAATGTACTGTGCAAATCTATAAAGGGACACTTGTCTCACTTGCTGAAAATCCAGAAAACATCCTTCTATAAGCTGGTTTTAAAACATTCATGACAGCTTASAGTGTAGATAGATTTATTCAAACTGAACACTATGCTGGCTTCCCCACATCCCACATGAACACACACACACATATACACTAAGGTTAATCCTTTAAGGCAAGGGCACAATCTACTTTTCATAGCGCTGACAACATTTTAATACAAGTCTGCATGTAGAGCACCTGTCAAACTCCCGTCCCCACTGTCCTCCCACACACCCGATACCACCTCACCTCTTCTTTTACCCAATACTCCTCAAAATTCCTACAGAGATGTATTTATAATTTCATTGAATTAGCTCTATTTAGAGATATAAGGACTCCACACTGCATGCCAAACAATCTTTTTTAGATCATAGAGAGCACCTGTACAGTAAAAGATCCTGTGATTTAACAAAGCATTATTTCATACTAAAAAGTCATTGCATTGGAAGAAATGAAAAGCATCCAAAATGATAACCATCAGAAGTTGGGCAAAACAGTAAATTGCCATTGATTTTAATATGGATTTCACTCTTAAGAGAACTCATAACAAAAAACGAGTCTAACCTCACTGCTAGTTGACTGAGACTGCTTCCACATAATTCAACCTGAATTCTGTACCTGAAAAATTATTTTGCGTGGGTTGCAGGTACATACGCAGTACTGCTTCATACATATACATATGTATCTGTCTCTATATATACACACACACACTCTTTTCAAGGGTATATAAGAAAGAGGAAATTAAACATTTCACGGAAGAACTTCAGCCATGTGAAAGGTAGAAGCTAAAAGGAGAGAAGTAAGATTTTTCTGGGCAARTTGTAAATATAGATTACCTGGAAACAAATTGGAATAAATTTAGATATGCAAATTATTAACTTCTGCTTTGAAAAATGTCATTTGCTAAATCTTAAGAAATTTTCCACAGAACATTTCTATGATTCCTATTCAATTTTTTATTTTTTAAAAAAATCTGTGCATTCTGTATAATTTGAAAAGATTACACAGATTTTAGAATGCTTGCCCTACTTACATTTGTGAACTATCTTTAAAAATTCTTTTTTCAGGCAATGTAAGACATAGGAAAGTAGAAAAGATTTATTTTCTTCTTGATCTCAGAAGAAATACATGCATTATTACGCTGAATGATTATTTTAAAAAGCCTTTTGTACTTAAGAATACGTACATAGAGATTAACTAGATTTCTGGTTCATCAGACAATCCTAGTTCTACTGAAGGACAACTGAAGCCATAACAATTTATTTGCACAGGCCACTGGATCTCACTGTTGATCATCTGAAGACCATATATTACAGCGATTTCTACCAAAAAAGAAAAGCAAAGAACCAACATTGCATTCCTGAGCCATGGACTTCCTCCAGATTCCTCTACAAGTCCTGCAACAGGAAAACCTTGTTCTTCACACATTGTCTAACACCAGCCTATGTGCCACCTTTGGGGGAAAAGGGGGATRAAGTAGTTTGCTGAGATTCACTTTATTTGGTAATTGTTATC
This sequence comes from Rhea americana, assembly GCF_003343005.1. Taxonomy (NCBI): domain Eukaryota; kingdom Metazoa; phylum Chordata; class Aves; order Rheiformes; family Rheidae; genus Rhea; species Rhea americana. The sequence goes on along the minus strand of NW_028187044.1, from coordinate 2,556,207 downwards.
CTCTTCTCTCATTTTTCTGAACTTTTCGGAAAATATTTTATAGAGGAAAGTAAGTACCCAGATGATGATTGAGAAATCACTTGATTCTCAAAGCAAGGGGACAGAAAACTACAGACTTACTGGGCCCATCTGACATGATAAAAGAAAAGATACAAAGCAGTGGGCTGCAGGGTAGAAATGGAAAATCAGAAACACGTCACACCAAGACAGAGACAATGCAACACTTTCTCATTCCTCATATAACAAACCACCTCTTAAAGATAGTGAGATGGTGCTGAAGGACCTACAAACACAGCAGAAATGAGAAGATGGAGCTGGAGTCCAGCAAAGGGTGAGTGGAAAAGCGGGGTGTATCAGAGGGAACAGGCTGAAGGGGAAAGGAAAACACACCACAAAACCAGATTTTTTTTTCACACTTGGCCCTAGCTGTTCAGCTAGGCTGCATCTGCAAATGCCTTATTAATCTGCTGACGTCTAGAAATTCAGCTGCTGGCAGCACCACCAGCATCACACAGAATGTGTCACTGGTCCAAAAGGGAAGAATAAGGTCAACTCAAGTCTAAAATTTTGGACTTTAAATTTGAGTGCTGTGGTTACCCARCCACCTTGGGTAACATCATACCACCACAACCTGGAGCTCCTCTGTTCTTTGGCACTCTTTCTGCCTGAGGCCTCTTGCCCTGTTGAAATTTGTACTCTGTATTTTCTAATCTTTTCATTACTACTGCTGCAGAAATTACAAGGCACTTTCTTCYTACTTCACTTTTCCCTTCTTCCCCTCCTCCACAACTGTCAGGGCTTCTTCTGTCAAGTATCATCACAGCCTGGAAGAAGCTATCCAAGCACACTGCTGTTGCAATTGCTATAGTGGWTTTTCTGTGCTTACTGCCTCCAACTTTTCCATTCTAAGATCTTTTCTGTGGACTGAAAAGAGAAAAGGTCAAAGAGCTGCCCTTTCTAGATGTTACTTAGCTTTACTTTTATTTTGCAATTGAAGCTTACAAGAGTTTCATCCATCTAACTACCAAACATTTTGCTTTCCTATAGATTTTGAAACCATAGGATACTTCACTCCTGCAGCTATTAGCCTTGAGCTATGTATTTCTGATTTCTTACTGAAAACAGATTTTCATCAGTAACAAACTTGTCCCTGGCATTTAAATACCTGTACTTACAGCTAGTGCTGAACATAATAAGCAAACTAAATAATCAAAAATAAAAATTATCGTGTACCAATGATTTTTAAAAAGCCCTTGTTATTAAGCTGAGGCTAGCACGGCGAGATGGGCTGGCCTGCAACGTTCTRACAATAAAATGGAGCTTTGATTTTGCAATAGATGTTACAAACACAACTTACCTTTCTGCATTCCAGCGTAGGTTGGTTGTTTTTAAACAGACCAATAACAGAACAAGTTTTTCTTTGTGCTAAAGAAATGAGTCCACATTCAACCTCAGAATTAAGCTACTCCACACAGCATCCTGATGTACGTGGAACTGTGCAATACAGAAGTATGGACTCCCACTGTGCAGTCCCCACAGACAGGCACAGGCATGGAGAACCGTGCTAGTGCATCCACCAGGACAATCTAGCACGCGATTCCTCCCTCCTCTGGAAGGCTTGACTGTGGAAACTTTACCGTGGTCACAGAAAAACGCAAGGGAAGACTGCACGACACAGTTTTACAAGGAACAAAGCTTTGCTTTATTAGGGAGGAATAACCTCCTCCCCTCCTGAAGTGTCTTGTGGAGACAATTACCCACATGGGTCGTTGGCAGAGCTATTAGGAGGATCCCCCCCACCCAGCACCTTTCTCTCCTACAGAGCTGCRTGAAATATCTCAATCATTTAGAAAGTAAGGAACTAATGTCAAACTTCCACCTGTTCTGCCCACTATCCCCAGGTTCCCAGTTTGAGAATTTAGTAGCGAACAATAGGTTGAATTGCAGCGTTTGTTACTGCGTGCGGTACTGAATGTGGTAATTCTAGGACTGAAAAATCAGAGTAATAATAGGTTATTGTGTGTTAATAATAAAGACCCCTTTGTATCTGATCTGATGAGGGTTAATCTGGATCAAACAGGATGAGTTCAATGGAGAAGCAACAAACAAAAACTGTAGTCAAGTAGAAGCTCTAACCTTTAGTTTTCAGATTTACTTTTCACATCTCATAATTAAATCTATTTTTAAAGCACTGAAAGTGTCAGCAATTCATTGCTATGCATCTTTCTACCAAAGCTACATACGATTACAACATACTCCTCCATTTCAGATGAGTGCTGTCTAGAAATATGGTCTAAATTCATCCTTGGCTTAGTCAAATCACTGGAGCTGCCCCAAAGGTGGATTTGGCTGACAGCATCTAATCAAATACACTCACTCCAGCTTGCTCARTAGTAAACTGAAAAGGATGGATTTCCAAGGCAATGGGAAATCAAATAYGAGACAAAGTTCTCACAAACTTTATGTTCATCAGCAAAGATACTAAGTAAATGATTTGAACACAARTATATGTGGTGACTATTTGTATAAACTTTCACTGTCATCTTTAGAAGAGATGTATGAAAAAAACTAGAACAGCAGGTGCATATCAGAAAAGTAATACCACCAGCTCTGGCAGCATTCATAATATAGTTATATTTCTCTTTCCAAAAGAGAAGCATAGCAGTCTTAAATAGTTTGAGTTGGAACCAGGAAGGGGGTAGAGTGAAACAGTAGCAAAGGCAGTGTTATGTTAGAGAGGTGATGAGATGGAAGAAAGGAAGTTGTTCCTATTCATTACCATATTTAGATTATCAGATATTTCCTGATACTTAATCTAATTCTTACTGTTGAAGGTTAAATTGCTTTCTCCTTATCTTTCCAGAGTGAACAAGTGATCACATTCTTCTTTGCATTATATATGTTCTACTGCTATATTCTTGCTTCATCTTCTCTATTTCAGAGAAGACAAACCCAATTCTTTCAGCCTTTCCTCATAGGGCACATTTTTATCAAACTCTCATCATACTATTTTCTCTCCTCTAGATTTAGAAATTATTCCACATCCTCTTTCTCTGTTTCAAGTGTCTTGCCCAAAACTTGCAGTACTGTTCCAACAAGATCTCACYGGTGCGAAGCACAGCAAAGTAACTGCCCCCTTACCTTACAAGGGTGTTTCCATTAATATATCTGAGGAGCACATTTTCTCGCAAGAGTACAACAGTATTGATTCACAGTCTGTTTATTGTCCCTGATGATCACAAGTTGCTCCTGCAGATGCTCACCAGCTATAGCTCATTCTGTAGCTGCACTCCTGAAGTATTGAATTTCACCCTGGTRGACTTCAGAATGCCTCAGACTCACCAAAATAATCTCAAACTAGTAGAGCTGTATTTTTTTTTTTTAACAGTCTGGTTAACTCTTCTTGTAACGCTAGAAGCAAGTAAGTCAGTAAAAACATTAAAGCTGCACTTGCTTTTTCCATTCAGCAACAGCCTTACACTTTTCTTTACTTTCTGCTAGATCTAATCTTTTCCTGTTGCTTATGACACCTAGCATGACTCGTTTTGCACTTCAGCCTGATTTTTCTTATCATTCACTTTCTTTCCCCTTTATGCTCCTCATTAATTATCTGCGCCGTTCCCYCCACTTTTTTTGTAGAATTCCTCTTTGATTTCAAGATCTATAGAGCTATCTCTATGCAACCATAGTGATATCTTACTATGCTTCCTGCCTTCTCTTCACATCGGCATAATTTGTTATTGTGCTTTAAAATAAACCTCCCCCCCCAAGCAATTGTCAGTTCTTTTGCTATCTTTTATTTCTCCTATTATCTTCTCCAAAGCCCTACAAGCTGTGAGGTTGCAGAGTCTCTTTATTTAAGTCTATTATCCTTGTTCTCCTGTTCTCATTCCTTCCCCCTTTTCAACTAGTGAATGCTACCWTTTCATGGTCACTTTCACACAAATTATCTTCTTTTCTATTCCTAACCTATTCTTTTTTAGCTGTAATTAAATCTGAACTGTCTACGGTCTTAACTTTTTAAAGATGCAGGTATAACATTGTCAATAAAAGGAAATCACTAAGTCTTGACCATGTCCTACCATTACTTTTTCAGCTATCAGGGCAATTAAGGTCCATCATTAAACGAATTCTTGTTCTTTGGGCACTTCTATGCATGCACAGAAACCTTCTCCACTGCATCCACCCTTTGCCATTTCCTCACAGATACACAGACACTTCCCCTCACCTCTCCTTAGCTTCAGAGCAAGCATGTATAGTTTGGATAAGCAACGCTACAGGTCCTCCCTTCATCCATACCCGTCATCCATGAAAAGATATCTCCCAGCCGACAGTAGTTTTGTGCTATGTCCCACCATGTCTAATGCCTTTCAATTTAAACTGTAAATATTGATGACAGTTTGTTGAAAAAGAAATGAAAGGTGTCTGATAACAGTGAAACAACATTTCAGTTACTCGGCACCCATTCCACTGTTCAGTGAAGAACAATTGATTATTTTGTGTATGTGTATTTAACTGATTTTCATATGTGAAAGTTTAGAAACTTGGAATTAGAATTAAATTCATCAGTGTATACCAGTATAAAATCCAGATATGTTTTATATCAGCATAAAAAATTGTATTTAAATTGAATTATTTTTTCAGTCAAAAGTCCAGTTTTGCAGAACACTTTCCTTATCCTTCCCTCAATTTGGAATGGAGAAAATTTCAAAACCATGAAATTTCCCACTAAGTCAGAAACATGGTTTCTACTCCTACTTACAGCCCMGGACCTACTATAGCTGATGATAAAAAAGCTGACAGACTCCTAGAGCATTGCTCCTACTGCAACCACATGTAGATTCAGTTTCAAACACTGCTCTTTTGCCTCTCTCTCAGAGGTATGTTCTGGGCACTRTACAGCATTTTCTGTGAACATGCAAAAAGAGGGAAGGGGAGAATGAAGAATGTCAGGAGAAACCAACAGAGATGCTTGATATCAGGCACCAAAGGGAAAGAAATGCAAGTAAAGAAAAATRAAACTAGAAAAGGAAAACAGAAAAAAAGACAAGAAATAAATGCACAAAACAAGGAGAGCATCTACAAGTGTGCCATAGTGATGCCACAAGGAGAAACAGCACATATCTGCTGAAGCTGGTAAGCAGCATCATCAAAACTTACAGGCATAAATGACAAAGATACAGACAGAGGCTCACATACATTCTCATAGATCTTCTTTAGCATGATAATTGCCATCTTTCGTGACTTCCAGCACAATCAATGGTAATCCAAGGTTTTGGCAATTCTTAAGACAAAGCGAGGTATGGAGTAGTCATTGCTTCTCAAAAGCTGTTTGCTTTTTTTTGCAGGGTTTTACACAAAAACACATCTGTTCATTTGCAATGTACAAAATTTACCAGCATACGGTTTTAAGTTAGCTCATCACAGGCTTGGTGGTGTTGATTACTTAACAAAATTAAAGTGATAAATTAGTTCCAACTCTGAAATTTAGCTTCTATTCTGCAGACTGAGGAACAATAAAGATAAAAAGAAAAAAAAAACTAGCTATTTATTCAGTTATCATTACAGAAAGATTAAAGTATTTCCATTAAGACTTAATAATAAACCTCTTGTAGAAATAGTACTGTGCTATATTTTCATTCTTACTATAGCAAAGTAAGCACAAGGTGCAAGTCTTTACTGGCTGGAAGATGCCAGACGGGAGATACTGCAGCCCGTGAACGGGCACTCAAGCTCAGTGTTCATCATCTTGAGTCCACAGTGGCCTATCCTGTGCCCTATATGGTCTAATGGGTACGGAATTGTAAGCATATATACCARTATAGTCTATACGGGTACAGAATAAGCTTATTCCGCACTCATATAGTCCCCTATATGGATCCTCGAGGCGGGAAATGCCTACCACAGCTTGTTTCTACAGTCCTGTGATAATTCTCAATTCATGGAGAATTACATCAAAAACAGCTGATTTGATTGTTAATAAGAATGACAGTGCTAGGAGGTTATTAAAAGTTAGTTCCATTCCGCAAACCATAGTCACATATCAACATCTAGTCAGAGAACAGCTTATTTTCCATCCAGTACCCACGCAGTCCTCACTGGTACCAAGTGGACAAACATGTACGAATTGAGGATAACCAGTTTATGTTACTGCTGGCATAGGGRTATACACAATATTAAACAATAAGCAAGCCCTAAGGAATCTGTATTCTATAGATAAATTCCATGTGGAGGTTCAAAGAATCTTTCTTCCATGGTATCTTCCAGCAACTAAAGTTCTTTGCTTTCCTACCAAAAAGAGAATGATCAAAACATTTCCTCTTCTTTTAGTCTGCATAGTCTTTCTCCAAAGTTTTATGAATTTGAAGTTTCTGTAATTGTCTGTTTGAATTAACTGTGTTTTGGTATTGGTAAGTGTGTGCATTGATACTTCTCAATAAAGAGTATTTATGTTATATGCTGTACCTATAGCAACAAGATCCTTATACTTTTTTAGGTGGTATGGAAAATCTAATTTTTTCTTGTCTTGTGAAGAATGAATTTATATGTTAGATTCACATTTTGTTATCACAGCTTCCCTATCCAGTGGGAAAAAAAGACTTCTCAAAGTAAGAGCAAACTAGGCACCTTTTCTGATGTGTATTTGTATGGACGGATATAGTTGTGCATGAGCACCGAAGATTTTTATTTGGGATTTTTCAGATTCAGGCTTTATGAAGTGATTTTTAATATCTGAACAATAACTACAGTAGTAACAAATTCAGAAACATCCCCTCTCCATAAATATTCAGGGCAATATGCCCTGTATTATCTTCACATGGATATAAATACTGCTTCCCTAAGCATATTGCTGATACTTTGTGCTGGGCCGTTACTGCAGCTGACAAATCAGGAAGTGCATAAATGTACCCAGAACTAGAAAGGATTTATAAAGTCTTTATAAGCAGAGATTTCACTCCCTTTCCTAGTCCTTCTATTTAATTACAGAGCGTTTCTAATGCCACACAATGCAATTTATAGTTATTATTAAAAATAGTCTATCCAACATTATTAGCTAGGTGCAAAGAAAGCAATGAGAAATTAACAAAGGAATTGGTTATTAAATTAAAGGCTATGTGCTTAAAATACAAATATGAAACAGTGAATATAGTTAGCTCTTTTTAACTTACATATTTTACTATCCTTTAATAAATCATTATTAAAAACAGAAGTATACAAAATAGTGCAACTTATCCTGAACAACCAATGATTTATAAATGATTATATATGGTACAACATTTCAAGCTTTCCACAGCTTTTWAAATATGAGTCAGCACTGATTCCCAATAGGGCATCTCAGTACTAAGATAAAACAAATGATCATAGTAGCAAGAGACGATACCMTTTGCTGCAGACAGGAAATCCCACACTTTAATTTCCCACTATCCTGRATCTTGGCCAAAACACCAACACAATTCTGCACTAAAGAAAAAYCTTCTTGTATCGTGTAACTGCCTATCCTAACAAGCTAAGCCTACAAGCAGCCTCCGCGCTCCTCCCTGCCRCTCACAGCCCCTGACCACAGCCTCTCCGGCCGGCGAACGGCGAGACTCTGGCGTGCATGCACGCACGCATTTATTCCAGGTTTCCTTTGAGATATTCTCTTCCTACCAACAGCTAATGGGATAGGGTCTTCAGTAAAGTGGGAAAAAACAGTCTCTCAGCTGCTAACATGTACGCTGAAGCTTTACTTTGGTATTCAGCCTATGCCAGTTCAAATGAGACAGATGAGCAACGATGCCACACAGTTTGCGTTTTGTAGCATTCAAAAAGCAAAGACGGTAAGTTTGGTGTATCAGACAGTTTGGTTGGGTTCGGTATATCAAAACATATGAAACAAAAGATGATGATGAGTGAATGTACCAAGCTATCTTGCCTCTTTTGGCTTTCTTACCTCATTTACATAGACCCAGTGACTATCCTTTGAAGCAAGGTTGGTTTCCACAGCCTACAAAAATAAAAAAATATATAATAATAAAAATAAATAAAACAGGTGAAACATATTCAAGAGATTTCTTACATTAAAAAGGTACTACTACAAACGTCATTCTGATGGCTTTCAGTTGTTTTTGGCTTTGTTTCAGTAAAGCTCTTTTAATCTATTTTGTTGCTACTTGACAGAAAGGTATTTTTACTGGTTGCAGTCACATTTCTCTGACTTCAGTATCTAAACCAAAGCACCCTGTGCCATGAAGATATTCTGTAGAAGCACCAGGAAGGCATATTGCAAAAGGGTGCTACACCAACATGGTAAGGGATCCTATGATGCAGGCAGAAGAGAATGTCTTTCCCATGGTATGTAAGATTTAACTTTCATGGGATTATATTTCTAAAGGATCCTCATAGGTAGGGTTTGTTTTCAACACGTCTCAAAATATACTTTTATACCTCTTATTACAACTCTGATAGTCTTTTAGCCTGTTCAAAGGAAAATACCACTTYGAGCCACTCAAAGAGAAGTTCATATGAGTCACCCTCTCTTGCAGCTTACATAACACCCAAGAGAACATTATGATTTGCACGGACATTTTGCTGGCTTCCTAGTATGGACCTGGATGATTACTGCAYATTATAATGAACAGCACATCTCATCAGACAACATATTTATCAGTACACATACAATCCTTATGTTTTGCTAAGATGTTACAACTGGAAAAGACCACCGGCACAGCCAGTACTACTGGCAACGTAGTACTAGCAATGAGGACCCTCAATGGAAGGATTTGGCAATACACGTGGCAAGTTTCTAACTGTCTGCTAGGACTGACATGGATATGCTCACTTTAAGATATTTTGTAGTTTAATAAAGAGCTGCGGAGCATGAAGAGGCGCACACTATAGTCRTAATATCGGTAATGTCCTACTTAACACACAGTGAAACAATTATATATGTTCATCTCACCTAACGAAAGAGGTGAGTGCAGGGGGCACGTATCTTAGGAGGCAGCTCGTCGCACAAAGCCAGTTTTCTACGTTCCTGCCTTCAGCCACCTCCACCTGCCGTGACAACATGACCCCACTTACTGAACAGATATAACTGGTCATACAGCCACGCTATAAATGGTCTTAGGGATCACTGAAGTGAATCTGCTTAAAAGACAAACACAAATTAAAAAGACCCTTCCATTTACCATATTTCAACCTGGAGAATTTCAGCTCCCTGCTCTCTGTGCGAGGCCTCACGGAGAGACGCAGGGGTGCAGAGAGGCTACRTGGGCTGCAGCACAGCACTGAGCAGAAACAGCATCAACCAGCTTTGTCTCCAGACCAGGATGGTGTGATAAGCTTCTCAGATATTTAACTTTGGCTAGGATGAATCAGCTCCTCTCTGACTACAAATGACTGGTTTAAAATAAACACCCAAAACTCTCCTACATGAAACAAAATGACAAGATAGCCATCTCTAACATAAGCAAAGGGAGTAGCGACCTGGTCCCAATAAAAGAAAAAAAAAAAGAAAAGAAAAAAAAAAAGGAAAAACTGGCTAAGTAGTCATCATCAATATTCACCAACATTTTAACACAGCTCTTTGCTTATATTCTGTGTTAAAAAACGTGTTAATAACTTGCTTGTTACTGTGTTTAAAAACATTATCATTTGCCTATCCTGTACAAAGCTAAGATAATTGTAGGCAATGCACATACCTCAATCTGTTTCTCATTGTCTATGCAAGGTGAGTAGAGACTATGAGAAATTTAAATTATTCCTTCAAAGAGACAAAATCCCCAAAAGAGAAATTGCAAAACAAATCAAAACAGAAAAACCATCGCAGCCAGGACACAGTATTTATCATCATCTTAAACTGCATTATGGAAAATTTGGCCATCCCTGGTGTTAAGGTAGAGGAGAAGCACTAAACGAAACACTTCTGACACGATAACCCTCTCTCAGGCCTGAAGTGACAAATTGCCTCCCCTGGTAATTGTCCACAATTGTCCACCTTGCATTTCTTTTAAGCCAGTAGGCAAATTAGACTGCCCACCTAATTGAGGAATTGCAGCTGCTAGGAAGGCTAATGGCAGCGGAGGTGAGGGTGAAAACATGCAGACCTCCTTATTCATCCCTCTAACGTACTCTTCACACAAAGCCAAAACAGCCAGGTGCTGTAAYGTATAGAGGAAAAGCAAAGTGCTGGCAACACAAGAAAAGTAAAACTAAACACTGCTCAGGTGCAGAGTTATTGCATTGGCTACACGTTGAGATTTATCTGCCACAATGAGCAATTAGTACGAATAAATGTTACGGCTGGGGAGCCAGAAGAGCCAGGGAGTTTGAAATGAATTACCGTAACTCATTCTTCTGGGTTCGTATATCCGGGCCAAGGTTTTAAAATCAGGTGCCTAAACGTGGGCTGCAGAGCCAGAGCGCGAGCCCACCCAGCACCTCCTCCGGCAGCCAGCGGTGCTGCGCTCCAGAAGCCTGAAACGCAGCGTAACGGCRGGTAGGCACCCTCAAACTCTATAAATACCTTCAGTTTAGAGCTGCAGCACACAGCACGGAGCAGTATTCTAAACCCTGACATGCTGAGAGGACCAAGAAATTCTCGTATTTTGTTTTTCAGATTTTGTGCCATAYATCCGGACTTGCTGTCCTAAAGAATCCTAAAATGTCCTAAAATGAACTATTGAAAGAGACAACTCCGAGGTTTCGACCTGCTGCTAGCATTGGGGCCTAGGTGCTGCATTGCCAGAGGCCACGGAAGATCTCGGAGACCTGCGATATCCACAAGCAATTCGTTTAGAATTCTTGGAATAAGAAAGAAATTATWTATGTTTGCAATTTACAGAGTTTCCAGTTCTTTACACAGGAGAAAGTATCAGCATTTGGGAGACTATGGTCATCCATTTTTAATTAGTTCTTAATTATTCACACTGTTCAAGATCTTGCAATTTATTTAAGCTGGTACTATCATCCCTTCAAAAAAAAAGAAAATCCTGAAGATCCTGAAGGATCTATTAAGGCCTGTTTGGAAACGCAGCCTGTAACCAAGTAGGCCAGGAACGCTGCCGATCGGCGAGGCTGAGGAAAAGCTCTGCCATCCGCCGGAGCAGGAATCGCGCGCTGAAACGTGCAGTGATTTATGTCAACACGCGAACGGCGTTACCAGAAGCAGGCCAGGCGGGGAGAAGGGGAGCGGCGAACGCAGGAAGACAGTCGGCACACCCCACGGACCTCCGCCTCCGCGACCGCCGCGCGCCAGCGGCTCTTCGCACCCCGCTCGGCCTTCCTCTTCGCCCTTCGAGGGCGACAGGCCCGGACGCGACAGACGCGCCCCTTCGAGTTTCCTGTCTTCCGCCCGTCACCCGCGGGCAGAGGGGCCCGGGCAGCAACCGCGGCGGGACGGCGTCGCGCCTCGCGGACGCTCTGCGAGGGGCCGGCGCCGGCCCGCGAAGCGCGGCCCGCGGCCCCCTGCCCCCAGCGCCTCCCTCCCCGCCGGAGGCGATCAAACTGCTCGCTCTCGCCTTCCCCGAAAAGCGTAGGAAAARTTCCTCAAGACCGTTTTGATACGTCACAAGGAAACGGCAACGGGACAAAAATCCTCTTTTTTACAGCATTTTGTGTGGCCTGAGCCAAACCTGCAACTGCTTGCTTTCATTAGCAGGAAATAGACTTTTATATATTTTTTAAATGGCTTTATTTTGGATTTAAATGGCTGGGAAAACGTAATAGGAATTAGGGAACCGGTTTAGTTTCCAAAGAAGAGCTACAGACCAGKTTTTCACTGCAATACCTCTGACAGTAATTAATTGGATAGTAYCAAAGAGCACCTGTTTATCTGGGAAGCTTTGTGTATGCCTTGGATACAAATAAGTTACGAGAGAAGATGTGGAAAAGTCAATTCTGATAGAACAGATGGGTTCAGTCTATATCCTCTATAYACTTGACAACATTTAGGAACTTCTTCAATTAAAACAGTGCGGCACATGTCCAGCASTGACTGGTACAGGTAATAAAACTGCACAGAACAATTTCGCTGTACCAGTTTCTGAGAGTCTTGTAACTCATCAGACCCTTTCTTTCTCTTGCATCTTAAACAAATACCTGTCAGTTCAGTATCTCCAGAGAAGCGTAACTTTCGTAATGTTTTATAGATTAAAAATAAATAAAATAAGCCTTACTAGTTGTAATAAATCAAGTATTTCTAATAATTCAAGGAAAAAGGTCAGCTTTGGATCATCTCCTTGTAATATTTATAGTGAAGAAAACTGCAAACTGATAGTTCCTAGCATWTATTTGTTAATCTTACCATTAACACACGGATTAGGAGAGTTTTTCCAGGCTACAGCTTGGCCGCAGCCCCGCGCACTCATCCCGCAGCCATCACCCCCAGGCCGGGGCGCAGTAAGTCCCCCTCCGCTTGCGGCGGCAGCTCAGCGCCCCAGCACACGCTCGCTTCGCCAACGCGACGGTCACGCGCCGAACACGCTCCCCGCCTTCAGCCCCCGCCTTGCTCCGCCTTACCTCGCTCTCTGCCCGCGCTCGAGCACGTAGCGCCAGAAGACCTCCCCGCGCGGGGACAGCTTTCCAAAGCCACCGGAGAGCGTCGCAGCAAAGCGCGGAGCCCGACGTCTCCGTGCCCCTCCGGGGCGGCCGCAGCGCGAGGGACGACCGCAGGCGSCGCGGCACGCTCGCTCCCCGCCCACGCAGACCTTCTCAGCGAAGCTAAGGTCCGCGCTGGCACACAGGCTGTGGCAAGAGCCCGTTCCTGACTTGCGTCTCCGCTCCCCCATAAGCTCAGTAACTCAATAAGAAGGAAAATAAAAAAGGGAAATACAACCCAGAACAAATCCCCAAATATCAACAAAACCAGAGCTCGYGTTCAGTTGCAAATAAGACGTTTCAAGCAGACTGCAGCACATACGACCCAAACCTTGGGCAGCTTGTAGCAGGCACTCCTCCGGCAGCTGATGACTGCTAATTAGGGAGCACACATGACATCTGATGCAGAAGGACCTGGTAACAACCCAAACTGAAGCAGTCTGATAACATATTTTTAATGTTTGTACTGCACTGGTTTTCTTTTATGCTAGGTCATGTACAAACAGAAAGAAAACTATCTTCAAGAACAGTCTACCTACAAACATTTAATCTTTATCAAGAGGAACACCTAAGATGAAGAAGAGGGGTGAGGAGGAGGAGCAGCAGCAGCAGCACATGCACTGCAACATCTCCCAGTTACATGGCTGCAATSTTCTGGAGGAACTTCAGAAATAGCTGCAATGTTGCCTTTTATTTTAGCCTTAATCTTTTAAACATAATACATACCTCAGGATTTCTGTTTAATCCGATTCATGTTTTATAGGTAATTTTTATTTCATTCCCCTTCTRTTGCCCTTCCCTTTAATGTGCACTGCATGGAACGACAGGCAGCAGTAAACTCCTGGGTCCTTCCAGAAGGCTTCAGGATCCATCTACTCAGCACAGCTCAAATGTCACATATTACTTATAAACATGCTAACTGGTGACCATCTAACTACACGGCACAGTGGTGACACCAGATGACTGCCCAGCTGGCAGGAAGCAACGTTTCTGTAAAGACATAAATCTGATGTTAACTAACAACCTCTCAGAAATCTTGCACTGAAAATTCTACCAAAGTCCCACACTGCATCGACTTGGAAGACCAGTGAAATCTTTGAAGAGAATGATTACGTTTTGCTCACTTTGCTCACTTAGATCCCGCATTTCTTTTGAAGGTAACAGGTTTGTACATCCGCCCTCTAAAGCAACATCTCACCTGCGCGGAGGCAAATTTTCACGCTTTGTTAAGACATGGAAAAGCAGCCAAACCGCAGAGAACAAGGGGAAGTGAAATTCATSGGGGCTGGCCAGCACCTGGGAGGTGTTTCTGGGGGGAGGGAGGGCTAAAGAGGTCCCCTCCATGAACAGAAGAAGTCACCTGCGACACCAAAGAAGTTTGTATTTTCTGCTAGCCTGCAGTGGCTCTGCAGGCTCAGCTAGACACGGAGGCTGAAGAAGGGCTCGTCCGGCCCAAGCCCGTTGCAAGCAGAGCTCCTTCCAGCGCGGATGGCTGCTCGGTGCGGCACCGGCGGCGTAACACGTTTGCTAGGCACCGCCAGCCCCACGCCGGGCCTTCGCGGCTCAGCTCGGCAGGAAACCTTCAGCTCCAGCTTCACGTCGCACCAGTTCAGCAGTGTTACAGAGCTTGTGCAAAGCACTTTTGGGACTTGCATTCTTTTTGTAGGGATAAACCCAGCAGACTGCTCCAATGGCAACTGCATCATCAAAGAAAGGTTTTCTAACGTGCAAGCAACAAAAAGCAGAGAGCAAAACCAACTTACACCTTCCCGATTACCCCTTGTTAATGAAGCGTGTCGCATCACGCCGACGCGCCAGCTGAGAGCTCCCAGAAGTCGCRCACCCCGGCACAAACTCTGAACGGGAAGGACCAACGACAGTGACAAGAGGCCACTTCGATTTTCATGAACTTTTGGTTTTAATACTGATTCACAGTTTCTGGCACAAAACTGCCAATCAAACTGTAAGGCTGTTATTTCACATGGGGTAGGTTTTTTTTCTCCCCCCCCCCTTTTTTTTTTTTTTTCTTGGTGAATTTAGAGAGATACACCAACATGAAAGTTTACCCTGCTCATTACGCACCTTTTCATCTACTTGGACAGATGCAATCTCTTCTCCTAAATTCCTTAAAGACGCTGTGTGGTTTTTAAGGAAAGACGACGACACTTAGCTTTGCCTCAGCCTCAAACAAGATCGCTGTCAAACCGCTCCTTTTCTGCCTAGAGCCCTCTCACTTCAGACTGCAAAATAAATACATAAAGTGAAATCCTCACAGACCCGAGGACCTGCTTCTCAGTCACCACGCTTTTTACATGAGCAAACAGTGCCACGGGCAGATCACCTTAACCATCTCAGCCCCGAAGAGTCTTCCTGACCAGGTCTGCCAAGAGGAAAGAGCATTTGCCTTTCTTTATACTGCACGGGGTGCCACAGTAACAGGGCATGAGCAGATCTGACGGACAACCGCGCTTCTCCTAAGCCCTTGCATGCAATTAACTCAGGAAAGTACTGCAAAGTTATTAATTTAAAAATTCATATTCAGCCTGTTGATACAATTTCCGCCTCATTTAACTAACACGAGCTCACCTAGCGTTTGCAGAGTTCAGACAAGCGGGGTTTTGAGGAYGAACGTTTCGCCGCTGTCTGGAGCGCCAGCTTATCTCCCGGCTCCAGGGAAACAGGCGCTCCTAACAAATCACTCCTTGGTTCTGCTCTCGAAACGGAATCGGTTTTAGCATTTGTAACTACTGTAATCTTGTTCTCATTGTTTCTGAGGTAGAATTTAGACAAAACAGATTTGTGTTAAAATTTCCACGTTTCGGAGCTTCCATATAAATAGAAAGGAAGAAAAATGTGAAACTAATAGGCTTTTAATTTAAAATTCTGCACTTGTTTGACTTAGGATATGTCATCCTTAGCATCAATTTCAATTATCCCATCAAAGTATGGGGAGATTCAAAAGGGAAATTTCCCTTACGGCTAATGTAAGCTTCCCAATCCTCACTGACAAAAGTAAAGTATGCTACATAGTGTAGTGTTTATGCAGAATGACTTGCGCAGAAGACTCGGGTCTATGTTTAGCTACTTACGGCCAGAGAAAGAGAGAGGAAAAAAACAGTCCCTAACCATTATTGGACGTATGCTTTTTAATTTAAAATTTTGGTTTGTGACAAAGTATGACTAAAAATAAATTTGCTTCAATGTATGCCCAATGAAAGGGAATTCTGATTTCAGACTAATACACGAAAGCATCCGACAAATGTTTTCCTTTTCCTAGAGACAAAGTGAAAGCATTGCAAAGTCCTCTGCCTCTTTGCTGGAAGTCCAGATAAGACAATTTCACTCTTCCACATCCTGCAACGTAACTGCAGCTTGGAACAATATCCACAAAGACAAATAAAAACATGGATTTATATTCAGATTACATAATCTTAGCATAAAACGCTGCTGTTTCTCTTGTATAATAGGATTACTGCTTTGCTCATTTTTAAAAATAATTTTTAAAGTACATTTATTTATTCTTCTCTGCATATGTACACAGACATAMGAACCATATCACTGATGAATAAGAGACTTAAGAACTCCCCCAAATAATTTTAGTAGCTCTTCATTCAGTCTTTTAAGTAAWTTAACTTTAGAAAGAGGTAGCAGGTATATATTTCATGCAAATTGGTTACTCAAAGAATAGAAATAAACTGCTAAATAATCAGATAGAACTATCATTAACAACAAAAGACTAAAAAAAATACGACTAAGTACTGAACAGGGAATTGACGTGAAATTCACTCTCATTGAGGGAAAATCCAAGGGAGAAGGGAACAGGAACCTAGTCCTTCACTTGCCAATAGCTTTGGTCACAAGATGCGCGGTGTGGCTGAAGCCGCTGGCCTGCAGATTCTGCCTGGACACGCTAAATGCTGGCTAAGGCACAGCCACGCACTGGAGACCACGCTGCGGGCATCTTCAACCGACGCTGGTGAGCACGTTTCTCAGTTGCGAAACTGAGAAAAAAGGGTTTGACTCAAGGGAAAGTTTTAAAAGATGGTGCCTTAGAAAGCTAGAAGGCAGAAGGCACAAACTAGGAATTGTGGGGGAAGTTTAGYGGTGTTGATTGCAATGATGGGGAGRGGGAAGACATCTGAATTGACCTCACTTTCATATCAGGGTTGGCGTTGGCTTTAAGGGATGACTAAAAATAACGTGGCAAGTGTTATTAGATGAAGAAACTGAATAAACACGCATCCTTAGGTGGTTACTTGAAGGGAGCTATTTATCCATAACACTGTCACCTGACAGAAGTCCTAGAAGAGAAGAATTAAGGACTAGAAACGCAGTAGAAATTCAGACAAATTTGTGAATTTCTGAATGTGACGACACATAGGAAAGAATAGAAAATATTAATTTGACATAATACAAGTTGTAAATACCTGGAAAAAAAGACGTGGAGCTTGTGACCACAAAGACAAGCCAGAGAAGGGACCAAATACAGCAGGAGAACSAGCTGGGTAAGGGGGGAGACAGCTGCCCCAGGGAGCAGAAGCCCTACCTAGGGCAAGCAGGCAGAGACCCTGCTCACCCCAGCCCAGAGGGGGTCAACRGAAAGAGCCACGGGCTGGGACCCGCAGGTGACAAGGACAATAAACAGGACAGGAGCAGAAATAACTAAATACTGGGAAGCGGAAAGGAGACGAGGGATGGAGGRAGGAAATAACCACAAGCCAGAGGAAGGAAAAGCCTCCCTGAGGAGTCTGGAGATTCAACGAGAGCAGGAGCTGCTGAACGACACCAGCGATGAACTGACCAGCCTGCAGCCCCAAGCAGGGTCGGAAAGGAGGGTACCCCCGGTCAGCACACCAGGCTGAGAAACCTGGCCTCGAGGCAGAACCGGAGTAACAAGGAATCAGAAAAATCTTTGTTCGCTTCGGGTCAGGCGTCACCATGGGTTTACTGCAGGAGAAAGCTGGGCAATTTTAATACGCAAGTGAGGTAGAGGCACAGTGCAAATGAAAGTAGGACGCAGCTAATGAAGATGAACGGGGAGATAAAAGGCTGGTGGTAAAAAAGAAAYAATCAGTAAATGTAACCACAGGAAAGTATTCTCATTAAAAAGGACCTTTTGCAGGTAAGTCTATCGGATAAGACTTTCCACGCTGGCCTTGAGGGCTAACTCTGAAACTACTACAAGGAGAAGACTAAAAACTGGAGAATGAGCCAAGAGGGCTCATAGTCTCTAAAACTGCTTTTAATTTGCMAGAGTGACAACTGTGTTAATGAAGATATACTAATGGCTATGCCCAAACTGAGATGCCAGTGCAAGATGTAAAACTAGCAATAAGGAGGACAGAAATATGAAGGCAGTACAGCRAGAAAAGGGATGGTCTTTAGAGCAATATCATAGACAGCCAAGAAATAAACAGGGGCTTTGTGGCAAAACAGACTGAATCTGAGTAACGTGGGGGGTGCTTAGGAAAGGAAAAAAAGATTTCCTGGGATAGTGCAGGAATCAGCTAGTGACCCTAGAGTCAAAGCTCRTATAAACAAATACATCTCATCTATTAAGAAATTCTGCAGAGGTGCACCTGATAAATTTTAAATTMTCAGACAAGGCCAAAGAAGAAAACTATTAATTATGATGGATCTTGTTGAATAGCATAATCATGAGTTAAGCAAAMGCCAGTCCAGCTAAGATTCCCAGCTTCAAAATGGACAACCTTAAAGAAATTCCAAATTTCTTCTGCCATCCTCAGATTTTGAGCTTTTCAGTTATCCTATTATCTCAGTATTTGCTCCTTTTGAAGCTGAGAGCTTTAATTGCTTATTTAGTATTACTATTACTGATCCCTAGAAATACTGTTGAAGAAATTTACTTTTACAGAAAACTAAGTACAGAAAATACAGAGGTATTTAAAGAACATATAAAAAGATGATGACTACCAGAACTGGATTGATGTAATTATGGCAAAATACACTAGTATGAAGAACAAGATCATGCAGTCAGAGAGCAACAAAAATAACTGCTACTATTTGAGGCTTCAGTTTGAAAAACACCAGAGATTTGTTAGAGGTTTATCATCTGTGATCCACCAATTTGTGCAAGCATGAACTAGACCCCAAAATGCATCAGCTAAGACATTGTCCATAGCATTAGGAAAGCATTAATTCCACCAGAGATAGACTTCTATAGCCATTATGGGGGTGAGAGCAGAACCCAAGACTGGACTGTGAGTTTAGCGGCAGAAAAGCTGAGAGAGAACCTACCCGATCTCTTTTCGGCAGCTCGGGAAGATAAACACCAAAGAGGAGCTCAATGGCTTAAGTGGCAATGCTGGCACCAAGAAGAATGAATACACGAAGGTCATGGTATTTTGGCTTCTAACTATTACCGTGAGATCCTGAATTCATTTCACAACAGTAGCAAAGGTCAAAATACACTCAAGTTTGATTTCAAGATGATGCATGATCAGTTTGGGAACGTAATTATGTAATATTTATGTATTATGGCAGCCTCTGCTTTCAGGGCTCAGAAATAAGCAAGCTGGGAGTTCACTTCTCATCTTGCACCCTTGAGAGAGCACAGAGACTGAGCAACAGCCTGGAGGCTCCTGAATTTTTTTGTGTGAAGACAAAATATACATTTAATCCATCGCATATTGCAGCAGAGCTGCAGGAGTTAATGCTGAATTCACACTTSTATTAGGAACTCAGACATCTGAGGTTTAATATCCCAGGTGTCCCAAACTGCACCTTCCGGAACCTGGCAGGCAACTTGTCACCTGCAATGCAATTCCTTTGTCCAAATTCAAATTATTTTTAAAAGATTAAGATGTTTTAATTTTTTTAAGCAATGAGTACCAAAGCAGCAATCTTTTATGATTCCAGTAAAGACTGTCTAACATGATCTTTATTATTTATTAAAGCTTGACTTTCAGAGAAAAGAAAGCATTTTTTCAAAGTCTGCTATTTAGTTGCTGAGTTGCTAAGTTCTGAATCTAGAGCTGAGAAAAGAAGACTAATTACTTCAGCTCTGAACAACTTGCCAAAAAAATGAAAGAAAAGAAAAGGGGAGAAAAAAGCTATTTCATGGAAATCAGGAATGAATAATGTGATCAGGAATGAATAATGGAATATTAGTTCCATTCAAATGGAAGGGGACAGGATTTCATCCTCAGAGTTCTTTATCTCTTAAATACTGCTTTAAATTCTCCAAATCTGATATATTTAGAAACTAATACTAAGAGACAGGTAGTCTATATGATTGCGTAAAGCAACTCAGTTAACAGGTCCTTACAGAAGTATCTATTACAAATATAAATTCACAGCAAAAATTAGCAAAGAAATCTCAGGCACACACAGACATTTCATACCTGTAGAGCTCTATTTTAACCTTGATGAAAATAGGTATGACACAGAGTGCTGGGAAAAAAGGACCTTCTATTACGTGTGGTTTTCAAATCTGGCTACTGTTAAGTCCCAAACTGGTGAGCTCCAAGGCAAGATCTAAAAACAGTTTTCAGTAGAACACAGAAGAAAAGAGATATTAATAATGTGGTACTATTATAGCTTTCTTCAAAGTGGGAAATTGAGGCAGAGAGATCAAATGCATGACAAATGTCACATCCAACATTTGTGACGGAGCAGGGAGCTCAGCTCACTCATCCTTGTTCATGCTTTCAAAAGCAAACCTTGTTACAGAAGTCTGGATCCCTTCTTGCCCTCAGGAAGGGCCAAAGGGTGCAAATTGTGGCAAAGAACATGCTGAATCTGCTGCTTTCTGTCCCCAAAATGTGAAAAGACAAGACAGGTATTTTGGAGATATTTCTGCTAATGTTTTAGAGACCTTCACCCCAAACACAACTGGACAACTGTCCAACTTGATATCACTTTTTRAAGAGTGCTTTGAAGACAGGTACTCCTGGCTACGCCCATAAATCTGTGCCTTTTATGCCTTTCTCTATTACAGCACGCAAAGGGAAACCCAAGCCCTCAGCCTACCGCAGTACYGCTGCCGGTCCGCCCTCACCGGACTGGTGGCACAGTCCCCGCATCGCGCTGGCAGCTGGCTCCAGCTGAACGCCGGAGACTGGCGAACCCATCTCCGGGGACGGGTACCCACAGCCAAACAGGGTAAGGAAGCGGGAAGGCAAGAAAGGGTAGGCTGTAATCTCACAGATCAAGACCTGCGCTAATGGTCTTAAAAGCATTCAGGTCCAAGCATAAAGGATATTTTAGAGCTGTGTTGTTATGACAGGAGACTGAGACCCAGAAGAACTGGTTCCTGAATTTATTATAAACTTCCTGGAAAATGATGAGCAAATTTTTACAAGTTTGACATACGATAACAACTAACTCCGAATTATATATGGGTGCTTTTATATATATATATATATATATAAAACACATACATATACCTGCACATAAAAGGTAAATTTCAGATAGAAATAATATATATTAAAATATAAATAATATGAATATAATATATAAATACAAAGAAATAAAATGTCATAAATGTTCATTTAAATAAAATACGCACAGGCAGATGTGCACATATACCTGTTTCCTTCTTCCAACTCATTTTCTATTTTGACTTTTTTAAYGATAAAGTCACTAAACCAAGGATGTTCCCTCTAGACTGCACAGGGCATTAATCTCAGCAGCCTCAAGGCTTTACCTTTATTAAAAATTCTCACAGGTTACAAATGACAGTAATATATCCAGCTATACCCCTGCAGCTCTTGCTCCGCTCGGAGCAGCAGCCTGGGGAGGAGCGCTCAGCCTCTGCGGCACTGGCAGGACACACAGGCGCTGGCATCCCACCACTTCATGGTTCTCTCCACCCCCAGACCGGCACTTTGGCCTCGCTCGGACATAGTGGGATACCTCTTACGTGGCAGAGTAATCACGTGCCTGGAACAAAGAACAAATTTCTACCAGCAGCCTCTTATTCAGCAGGTGACACTGAGTCTTACCATTAGAAGAACTCCTGGGCACAAGCAACCTGCTGCTGAAACCCATCTCCCAGAAACTGCTATGATTTGAACAAATTCATCACAAAAAAGAAAGGAAAAGAGAAACATAGATATCGCCAGTGTTTCTTGAAAATCGTCTGCATAGATTTCAGCAGCACGGATCAAAACAACTGAATATTTTCTTGAACTCCATTTATCATTTGCGATGGAGCTATATAACCACCAACACGGAGCAAACGCTAAATGAAGGGAGAAGGGTAGAGGGAGACCGTCATGATTAGTGCTTTCGGTGTTGCTCAAAGCTGAAGTCTGCATCGTTTATACTGTCAGCTTGCTAGAAAACAGCATGTGGCAATGCAAAAAACAGCCAGTCACCGGGACAGCCTGCTGCGCCACGCTCTCCGATGGCAGCCGCACATCATCACCAACTGCAAGTGCAGGGTGCTGCACACAGCTCTCCTCTGCACCCTTCCTTCAATCCACATCAAGTAACAACACACATTTAATGAGAGCAGCCTACTTAATATTGCTTTGTGTCATTGCCCGTTTTCTCTCYGGTTCTTGCCTAAATCCATGAGCAACAGTTAAAGTCATTTAGTATGGCCATCTACTACAGTAATCAGTAAATGAAAATAGGTAGCAATAAAAGACCTCTGACCTAGGTACCTAGGACTCGGAACTGCCCGTGGGAACTGCGGCCCAAGCCTCTCAGACAGCTTTGCCCGGGCAAACCACACTTGCAGCTGTTGCAGGGACCTGCGTGGCCCAGCACTAACAACAGATCAGTCCTTGCAGCTACACTAACAAGCAAAAATAGTCTGTGTACGTTTTGGCCATCGATTTTTAAGTTTGGCTATCTCTAAGTGGTATTTATTGGTCAAATTAGACAYTTACTTGGAAATCAATACATAGCATTAGACTAACGCAGCTTGATTCTCTTCTGGCCTGTACGTCACGTAATCGGTCCCTTCTGCGGCAAAACGCTAGATCAGAACAGCACCACTCAAGGCCTGTGCTACGAATGCAAGGAGCCATCCYGCAGAGCAGTCCCGTGTTTCCTCCTGCCAGGAATCCAAACCATGGCTGGCTGGTTGGGCACGCATCTCCCGAAGCACGACCCAGACCTGAGGCACCAAAAATGCTCGGAATAAGAAAACAGAGGAGGATGGCTCTTCTGAAATGGCTTGGATACGCGTGCTTTTCTGTAATCACTTGTCCACTTCTGGGAGGAAGATGCTTTTCCTACTCAGGGTAACACTCCTGGACAAGTGGCAAGAAGTCATTTCCCCCTCGAGCTTTACTTGAAAGCACATCTCACCACTTCACTTAACTCCGTCAAAGGAGAGTCCGCACGGCCGCGCTCCACGCGGACTGCCTCTCGCAGCAGCCCGCGCGCCACGCTCACACCTCACCTCCCCGAGCCGCCGATCRTTCGCCGTTTCTTTCGTTAGCTCTATTCAGCACGTCTCCATAAAAGCTGTCTGTCTGCCAGCTGACTTCTCCCTGCCCTCGCAACGAGCACAAGACTCGTACGTTACTCACCTGTCTGTGCTGCACAACTGAAAAACCAAGTGAAAAGACTGCAGCCCACGACCTCTCTTCTGCTTCACCTTAGGCAGCCCGTGCTATTTTTTTGGACAAAGATTTATTTCCAGAATTAATTACAAGTATCCCACCAGTGTGGACCCTGATACGCTCCCCAGCTACTTCCTTCATTGCAGATGCTGAGATGGGGAACACTTGCCGCTAACTTTAGATATAACTCTACCAACACAAATATTTCTTCCCTCTCTATACCATGCAGCACAGGGGGCTGGCTTAATAAGGTATACTAAAGACTTTATCTACACCTGCAGCCTTCTTCCTCAGTTTTGGTTGCTCCAAGGCCTTGTTTCCTCACCAGTGAGCCTTGCTGCTCAGAGAGCCCTGCCCGTGYGCGGGCTGGGGTCCTCGCTGGGACTCACCGGCTCGGCGTCTGCCTCCTCTTCTCGGGCGACTTTACAACTCCTCACGCCGCTGAAGCTGTGCTGGGAGAAACGAGCAGGCCAAACAAGYCCCAGCCAGGTTGCAGGAGCCAACAAGGTCAGCCTACAAGACAATTTTCCACCTCTTTTATCTGCCCATCTAGTTATAAAATGGAGAGGATTTGGGGTTTTTTTTTGGCCTCAGTACGCAGGAATGAATACCCTTTACGGCCCTCAATTCTAGTTTAATGAAACTGCCGATACCTAGTTTTATTCGTGTCAAAGCTATGCATATGTGCATACATCTCCCTCCAGATACCAAACACTGCAAGGTACAGCTGCCAGCCTAGGCTATTGCCAAAAATCCATCAGAAAAATAATCCTTGCTTAAAAAACAAACAAAAAAACAAACCAAAMCAAAACAAACAAAACCATCTGGCATTCTTATACTCTTCCCATTTGAAATTTTACTACTGCAACCAATGATGGATTAAAAGCAACCAGGAAAATATAACCCCCGGGRTGGATTTTAAATAGTTTTATTCAAGTAATTTAAAAACAACTCGGATGTCACACAGCTTTGTCAGGCTTCACAAGGGCCTGAATATCTCTCTGTGACTACCAAGTATAATTAATTTACACAGCTCAAACTTCCTCTTGCATTTAATAACCGATCATTAATTGCTGACTGCACTGCTTCTCAAGTCCTGCTCTTAAGCTACCTGCAGCTGGGGAAACGAGCATRTGCAAGCCCTAAACTCTTCTACTCCATCCTACTGCCAGGGAAGGCTCAAAACCTGTCTCAGCTGAATAATCGTGGTAATAACTGAAATAAACTGAGATGTCCTGATGTTAGCACAGAAGATGAGGGGCCTTGGAAAAAAAGACTTAGCAACATTAGTCTGATGCAAAAGCAAGGTTCCTTCAATGTTTTAAGCAAAGTAATAGCAAGTTGAAAAAGGCTTCAAATTACCAGTACTCTACTTTTTAAATGCACAGGATTTAAAATGCATTGCTTACTAGGCTCATACAAATCACCCTTTGGAATTTGCATATGCAAATATTTGCAGAAGAGGCCTTTATCTAAGCAATTATGCTGCTCTATGTTACAAGCTATATATCATATACAGCAAGGATAAGATAGAGAACATGATAAATGACTGATTAATCTTTACAATAAGCTGCTCTCATTGAGAAGCAGAGGGATCTCCTGACAAGCATGGATACAAGGAGAAGCTAGGAGCAAAGCACCACTGCTCCTCCCATCCGGACACGTGCAGGGAACGCGCTCAGCAAGGCAAGCCCCGCTGCCGTGCGACGCGTGCCCCCGCCACCTCCGGTGGGCTCCCAGGAGCTCCATCACGGACACCACCACCACTCTCCTGCTCCTCACGCCCCTTGCATCCCTGAGCCAAAGAAATGTGCTTGGGGTGGGGGTGGCACTGGGAATTTGCAGCGGTGCTAAGAAGTGTAGTCATTAAAATTTCCTCCTATTTTTCAAGCAGCGAGTTGGAGATGGGGCAACGGGGAGGGCTAGAGAGGGCAGGGAGCCCAGGAGGTGGCTCCTGCACAAATGAGGTCTCCATGTTTTGATCAGAAGCCCACTGAAATTAGCAGGAGTCTTTTCCGTTATTTTCCGTAAGAACCAGGCCAGGCCAGGAAGTAAGAATATGGAACAAACACCAGTCATCTCTTTTCATTAAAATGTTTTCATTAGACCTTATCGTTCTTTCCTCTGGGAGCAAACTACTGYGACAGCGGTATCTTGGCAGAAGAAACAATAATTTACATGAGAGGACAAATTAATATCTGAGTAATAAACTCTCCATGCTTCGAATTCCTCTCCCCCCAGCCGAGCCCTATATGYGTAACACAGCAGTGCTGACCGGATGACTTCGAATAACCACAAGCGACCCGAAACTATCACCGTGGGGCACAGAAGCTGAACCTTCACCACCACGTGCCCACCTCCCACGGGGACCAGAAGCCATTGTTCCACGCTGTAAAATATTGTTAGTGTTGATAATAATTTTACCCTAACTTAACAGTTCACATTCATAGGCTTTTATGATTAATGAAATGTCTCTGACAGCCAGCAGCTTCTTCCCAGTMTTAGAGAGCAAGCGGATGGGTGCCAATTTACCATTATTCAAACCAGTAATCTCCTGTGTCTCTGAATGCCATTATTCCTTTGCCTCTGACCCAACCACTTAATGAAGTGAAATTAATTTACAGTAATAGGAAATTCTCAGAACTACAYGAAAGCACAAGCTTTAATATGGGAAGAACAAATGGCCTTTTCATGCAAGGCTGACCACAAGCATTGTAAAGAAATTTGAAAGGACTTCATACCTCTTAAAGTAGGTTTGGTACTAGCTGAAACAATATACTGCAGTAAATATGATAAATCATCAAACATCTCTCTGAACCAGAAAGCACCAAGACAATTTTCTCCTTCTGTCACACAGCAGATTTTTCTCGTTTGTATGTATATGTATGACACACACATTTTGTAAAAATAAAACTAAGATCTTATCATCCTTCAAATCCCTTCTAATGCTTCTGTCATGAGACCCATGACAAACCGCCTATTGAAAACCAGTAACAAGGAGATCAGACATTTATTTTGCTTATAAGAACTTAGTAAATGCACATGTCAACATGCATTAAAACTGAAATAAATATGGTTTCATCTTACATGGTAAAATACAACTCTTTCTGCATATGCATTACCTATAAAATTCTATAAAAGTTTGAAATTGTAAATCAAAAACATATTCTTGTATTTCCTTTCAAATAGGAGAAGTACTACTTTCCTAAATTTTACTTTAGCATCCATTCCCCACCTAAGCCCTAAGAACATGGGGAGAGAGGAAGTAGACAGCGAGAGTGGGAGAGAATGAGAGAGCGAGAGCACGTGCACAAGAACCAGGACTGATTTTTTTTCTTTTCAAGTAAAATCCTCATTTGAAGCATTAAATATCTCTAATTATTTCTTTCTACATCATTCTAATATATGCTTGCTTCTCTCTCATACATTCTTTATTTTTACACCCATTTGTCACGCCTTCTTAGATGCCGTGGGAAAAGGAATGGTCTCCAACACTTCACGTGCAACACTAGCCCAACGATCCCCAAGTTCCTTCAATACAACTAGGCGCTACAGAAAGACAAACGCCACAGCGCGAGCATTCAAACATTCACATACTCTAATTAGAGTACACAACACACATATGGTGCTGATATCCAAGCAATAAGCCAAGTGCATCCTTTGACATTTCTGTTTTTCTCCCTCAAACCAGATTAGGACAACTGAGATTTCTGGTGTAGTCTCATAGGCTTGGCTTTTACTCTTTCTATTTTGCCTCCCCTCCTCCCAGAGTGCAGTTGCGAGGGCAAAAAGATACATCTTTTTCCCTCAGAAAACCTGTGGTGGTAATAMGAAGCTGTGGTGATGCTTCTGCCTGAAGGAGATCCTCTCTCGTCTCATCCAGAGTTTCAAGCTAGCTCCAGATTCAGGTAAGGTCTCAGCTCATCACTATGCAARGCAGCTTGTCTTGGTAACTACAAGGGTTAGAAAAACCACTTATTTCTCTTTGTTGGTGAAAATCTTGACCTGTAGCTACACTGGGCAATTGTTTTCCTAAGAGATTGCTTGTATTTCACTGAATTGTCTCAGAGAAACCARATGTACTTCCTACCAGTGTATTGGCCTCACAGATCTTCACACAAGGTCTGGGCGACTACCCAGGGTATCATTAGTGAGTACAACAGGTCGGCGCAGTACACCTGAAGGTTTCCTCCATGCTTAACCTTTCTTGCACACCTTCGCTAAGGAAGGTGTAAAACCTGAATGATCTGTCACACTGCAGCTTTTGTCATCTTAAGACGCCTACACACATGCAAATTACGCAGGACAACCGATATGGCCCCAAGGCAATCATATACTCTTTTGCAAATACAATGCAAACTCAAGCCTCTTTCAGGTCCTTAAACAAACCGACTCCAATCCATCGACAAAGGTCGAAAAAGTGAAGTATGTGAAGAAATGTCTTTCTAGGAGACCAAACGATTCATATCAAAGGATAATTCAAAGAACAGTCTCTCTCTCTCTCTGGCATTGATTTGCTTCCTCAAATAAATCGAAAAATTCYTCAATCTAACTGATAGTAAAAATACATTATTTCAGAAATTTGTTCTCAGGACTCCTGTTTCTTTACTTTATACCAAAACCTTCTGTAACTGAAATACAGTAKACACATGTGACCCTGCTAAAGCTAAACAGTGAGCGTGGGTTTGACAGTTTCTTAAAAGTAATCTTTGTTCAAGAATCCTATTAAACATGAAGGCTCTCCATCTAACAGACAACAGTGGCCCAGAAAAAAAAAATATATATGTATATATATATATATATATATATATATAATGGAAAACATTTCAGTATTATGAATAAATAGCAGAAGATAGAAAAAAACTCTTAAAGAAGCTCACTGATGAGTATTTCAGTTCAGTAATTCTAATTTTTAATAAATCTCAAAAAGCTAAGGAAAATCTGAAATCTTAATAGTTCTAAACTATAAAAAGATTAACACGTGATATGAAGGACTATATAACATGGATTCTGATGCTCATTTCAGGTAAAACAGTAGAAGAATTAATTCAAGACTGGTGAATTAGAGATTTGAGAATATGAAGAATGTTAGTTTGGATTGGTCAGTGGAACATAGAGCCTTCTCTTTTTCTTCAACAAGCTTACCAGTAAGATCCAGCAAGAGAAACCACTAATAAGAATTCTTCAAGTATTTCAAAGTAGTGAAAATTCATCTTATTACTGTACAATGTTTGAATTTTYATATAGATTTTAGATGTATTTAAGAGAACAAACTGTGGATGGATTAGTGAGTGGTTAATGCTCCTTGACCTGCCCATACATTAACTCTGATAGGAGGAAACGTGCACTGAATTAAACAGCCTGGGATAATGGTATCTTTAAGTGTTACGGTGAAATTGTAAAGTTTGGGGGGCAAACTCAAAGATTGGCAGAAATACTTCAGCCTATTCGCCTGCCCACCGTGAGAGTTCTACTGGATTCCCACCAGTTGCAGCATACTCTCAGAGCAGTATTTGCGAAGATACTTTTCATCATTTGTACTTGGAAAAACTGTTTTTTGCTCACCAGAGCAATCCATGTCTCTGACATCCTGAGCTTAGGCTTGCAGTAATTTATCTGAAAATCACCTTTATTATGACGAGCTGGYGTTTCATCAGAACTTACCATAGCTGAGCTCAGTGTAGACGGYCTATTAATTTCCAAATGGACTTCARGACACTGTTYATAACTTAGA
Organism: Rhea americana; assembly: GCF_003343005.1. Lineage (NCBI taxonomy): Eukaryota > Metazoa > Chordata > Aves > Rheiformes > Rheidae > Rhea > Rhea americana. The sequence continues at coordinate 2,527,353 of NW_028187044.1, read as the reverse complement.
AAATCCTAAGCACCCTGAGGGGCAATAGGGATAGCCTACGAGGAATGACATGGTTCTGGCCATGAAAAAAAATGCAACTCTGGGAAAAGTATAAAAAGGAAACAACAGATACAGTCCAGYGTTCAGGGCGTACTATAGCCTTGAATAAGCTTCTGCCCTTCCAGTAAGTGGAGAGTCTTTGATAATCATCAGGTAAATGGCACCAGCCTCAGCCACTCTAAAGGGCTTCTGCACGTTGCAGAAACCTGCAGGAGGCCTGCAAAGCACTGAACTTTGAAAGGCTTTCATTTTGAGGCACAATTTTACATTGTCTTTTCAATATGGATTGTGCGAATGCTGCGGTGTACAGGGAGGAAATTGGACTATTATCCTTCCGAGAAAAAGTACATTTTGCACATTCAAAAATAGGCACAGAAACACTCATTCCATATTGAAACTCCATTCCAAAGCACAGGACATTCATTCAAACAAAATGAACTCTGACTAGCGCTCTCTGGTTTACCTTCTACATAGGGCAGCAGAGTTCATCTACCACTAGTACAGAAAGTTTTTAGCAGTAAAAAGCAGTAAATTAAAGCATTTTTGCTGTGTGCATGTGGGTATTTAAGAAAATATATCCTCATGAAAATAAGCAACTGCCCTAAGATTAATACATACTATTTTAAACTCTTGTCTCTTCCTAGATTTAATTTTTAACCTTGAGMAGGTGATTCAATATCCCAACACTCCGTTGCCCAGGATAAAATAAGATATTAATGCTTACTTAGACCATAAAGCTGCTGTGTGGATAAAAATTATTAATGTTTGCAAGGCTCAGAAACTACCAGGAGAAAATCCAGAAAAGCATACAAGATGCAGATACAAATTTCAGTGTACAAAGTTCTCACTGTAAATCTAAAGCTAGAAACYTTAAATCAAATTTACAGTTAAAAAAAATCTTTGGCTTTGACAACTGAAGTAGTCTGAAAATCTGTATTTATAAAACTTACGAATGTAGGTCTTATGTTATAATTTGCCTTATAAATTCTCCATGTAATTGTACCTTGATATGATGTGGGCATCATCCATTACTAACAGCAATCGATCACCGGATAGCACCTGAAGGTCAGGAGCATCACAAGACACAGATGCCTGGAAAGCCGTGGAAAAATAAGGTCATTTCTGAGGAGCACTCTCACTGCAACGAAAAGCAAGACTGAACTGAAGAAAAGAGGATCCTGAGTCATCAAATCAACTATATGAAGCTCAACTGCTCATGGGCAGAGCTCGGCTACAGGCACTTGCATATGATCTTTAATGGATTTTCAAATCTCCAGGTTGTGTTTTTTGATTTCTAGTGGTTAAAGTGGAATACATTTAGAAATCCACTTAGAGGGGTTTTGCAGTACTACTCAAATTTTCATTTAGAATTCAGGGAGGAACATTGAACCAGTGAGTCTGGACCTTGACAAGWCTCTGAGAACATGACTTAGCTAGACAGGGAAGGTAACACTGGCATCAGATCCTGCGCAACGGCAACAGGTGTTAGGCTATGAACTTCCAGGAGATGGGCACAGATGCGCTCTGCCTCTGAAGCCCAAAGCTCAGAGGTTCAGAAGCCATGTATAAATCCCACCTAGACCAATCAAGAACAACTAGACCTAAGTTAAAAATTAAAAGTGTAAAAATATTGGTAGAGTTGGTATAAAACAACTCCTTCTAAAAAAAAAAAAAACAAAAAAAAAACCCCCACAGATTTCACAATCTGTTTCAGTTCCACAACGAAAGAAAATGAAACTGTTTTCATGAAGAAGGTTTCTCCAGCACCTCAGACTAACCAGCAGAAAGAGGACATCTATCACCTGAGTCTGAGACCTGCAACCTGAGACCAGCAACTACCAGCTCTGCTGTGAATCASTTTCTGTAGCTTCTCTGACCAGAACTTCCATCCTCAACTTGAAGAGCATCCCTTCTAATAACAATTTGATCAAATCCAGTTTACTTCTCAAAACATCTCCAGTTCAAGAAAGCAAGCATCCAATTCAGCCCATCACGTCCACAACAATTAGTAGCAACAGGTGGAAGAAACGCGCTAAGGGCCGGAAGTATTGTTTCTTTGCCCCCCTGCAATCCAASTGGAAATCCTCAACCTTTAGCTAACCACTGTATTTTATTTTGAAAAGTGAGCAGATTACGAGCAGTGTTTCAGAACAAACTCTCGTCGCAAGCTTCCTCAGCTATGATGTTTGTATTCAGAACTGAATTAGGCCTTTTTCGGGTGGGATTTTGGTTGCTCCCCACTCTGGATATTCCATTATCAGCTCCTTTAAAGCATTCCTTTAAAGCTATACATGTGCAAACAGATTTTCAGAAGATTAAAAGCTAGTAAGTATGATAAATGGATCTTTAAAAAAAAAAAAAAAAAAAAAATCCAACGTATTCCAAATGTACATAGACTAATACTACACTAAAATATTATTCTGGAAAAAGATTGCTCATAAAAATCACTGAAAAAGAAAGATTTCACAGAAAAACGAAGAACACTTCAGAAATTCTCTGAAGACGCACTAATGTATATTAAACAGCAATCCAGGCAGATTATCCTCTGCCAATGGGAATGCACAAGTTTCCCGAGAACATACTTATGGCAGGAAATAAGAACAGATCTTCTCTATGCCCCTTCAAATTTGCAACATATATCCCTAGCCAATCCCCACTTGGCCAGCTGCAGAGCTGATCCAAAGCTCAGATTCCTTCCTTTGCAGTACCTTTTTGCAGGCTTTACAGTAAAATTGTATTTCCCACGACAAAGCCTATATGCACAGTTTATAGTGGATCTCTAAAGGTGACAGCAYGGGCAGGAAGTTTTGATACAGTATATAACAGCAGGGCCATTAGGATTACTTACAGCTTAACTTAGGAAAAGATCTATAGACCACTTGGTTTGCAGTAAGAGAACACAGAATTCTGAATTCAGGAAGCCGCTGAATCCCRATTTAAGTAAAAAGATAGTGCTGATAATTCCTAAAACTCTTCTGTTTGGATGTATCATCTAGAAGTGGAGAAAAATTACACAACTCCTTCTCTATACAAATAAGGATTCACACTCAGCATGCTGATGGACTGTGGATGCACACCTTTTGAATAAGATCTCTGAATATTTATAAATTAAGAGATTTTCAATATTTAACATCATTATGCTTGCTACACTGAATCTGATACATCATTGCAATTGCAAAACCAAGGAAAACTTAGTGCTTCTTGATTGCTCATAAGTATAAATAGATATTATCTGTTTATATATGCATATATATATAGCCATGTTTGTACATGTATATATATTCCCACGCTCTGGAAACCTTGGTGGATAGCAAAACAGAACTAATTTACAGTAAACATTGTAATATCATGCCTTCAAGAGAAAAATGTCTCAAATTAAATTCTAGTATTATTAAGCTATTTATTTATTTTTCCATATTTTCTAAAGATTCTTCAGTTCCTCTGTTACTTGAATATTCCTGATTTTGACTTTACACTATTACACCATTATAACATATTTGCAACTAAATAAATACTTTATAGCAATATTTTGAATTCTTTGTYACTAGCAGGAATGAACAACGATATTCTCATGTTTCTATAAAATAGTTTCTGTATAAAGAGCTCTATAAAACAATTTATTACTCTACTATTTTATGTTCACTGCTGTGACAAGAGAAGACTTTCTTTTTCTTTCTCTTTAAATAAGAGGGTGCAGGGAAAGMTAAAGAACCAAGATTCAATCTGAAAAGCTGTTTCTTCAGCAGACTCCTATGCCWCTTAGAGACCGTAGGAGTTAGGAAAAACGGGTGCTAACTACTGAGGGATGTACTAGTATCTCTCTCACATTATCAGAGGAAAGAAAAAATAAAGTATCATCTCAAATTTACCATGAGAAAATTAATAATCAGTATTATTCCATAAACAAAGTAGGTGAGAAACCATTACTTTACTACAGCAGAAAATGATTCTCTGTTGTATAACATTAATYATTTTATATAAAAACGCTTCTCTAAGTGTGAGTTCTTGCTCTCCTCCAAATCTGCAACTTATTCGTATCTGTCATTAACAAAGAAATCATCCAGCAGGATTTTTGGCAGAAAATCCTGATAAGAAATGGCTCATAACATACAATTTCCCTTTGGWTAAAAGAGCAAGAACAGATAAATTACATGCATATACTTTATGTCTTTTTTATTTTAATGAAAGGTAGCTTAATTTCACTTGTGAAAACAGGCTCAGGAAAATACTGTGATAAAATTCCTGCTGTATGCCTTATGGACCTCCTCACTTTTGACACTAGATCACATCCAATCTAGGTCAATRCCAGTCATTTATTATGCATCTAGTATGATAAGATTTCATCAGTCTGAAGTTGGATAAAGTCAGTTCCTGAGGATAAACATATACACTTTAACATATTTGTATATTAAATTGAATTTAAAAAATTGAATAAAGAAGAAAAGCCAAACATAGTCTCAGTATACAAGGTTGAAGTATGAAGCTTACTCACAGGACTAGAGATGACCTGTGTTAGTGGGTTCACGGGAGAAAAGGAAATCTAGTGCATAACAGCCTCTGCGCAGCAGCTTCCTCGGGGCTCCACGGCTCTGGGGCTTGCCTCCCCGTGCCAGCTCCCAGCCGCAGCCGCACCGGCCTCGGCGGGTTTCAGCACGCACACGGCACATCTAAACGAATGCACACGTCTTCTCTCCCCGTTACTCCGCTCTACGAGCGAACGCCGGGGAAGTACAGCGTGGCGCCCAAACCGAATATCCTTCCAGGCCCGTTGTCGGACTGGGGGTACCAAACCCTGCTCTYGTTGATGGAGCATCTCAGGTCACAAATTAAACTCCCGTCCTGTCTAAAAGGCTTTGGACCACTTGGTGGTACCGCTTCCAAACTCCTGTGCTGTCTCTCTGTGCAGTGAATTCATCAGGTTTTTGATAGACCTGTAGAGTTTTGTGGCATCGTTCTGAACCAGTTCTGCAATTCTGCAGTGTCTCGTTGAAATTCAGAGCAATAACAGAGCTCTGCAGCTAGGCAAACAGGCAAAACCTGTATTTTAGATTACAGAAGAGTGGGGCGATGGACTATGTTTCCCTAGACACTGCAAGCCTGGGGCCTAYGAGGAATATTAGTTATTATCTCCTAACAAGCATTTCGTTTCCTCTTACTCCACTCGCTCCACTCCCCCCAAGCCCACTAGAAAATAGTTATTTCAAAGTGCCACTTTGTGACCCATATRCGTTTGCTTTGAAGAAAGAAATGACATTCAAGTTGAATGACTGTGTAAATGCCTTTTGGTCTTAACTGCCCAGCTCTTTAGTTAGCAGAAAAGAATGTCCTTTCACTCGAACAGCAAGGGGGAACTTCTGAAAAGACTAGTCGGGAAAATATCACTAATGACTCACAATATTAAACCTCTTGTAACACCAGGGGTATTTTCTTGAAGTGCAATTAGCTTTTTGCTAAATTGCATCTCATGCAGTCCTATTTCAACTTTAAGATACTATGATTCCAATGCTTTGTTTTTTCTAAGTGATTTTCATGAAATAAACATTACAGCCAACCTGAATATCCTCTGTCATTAGATGATTAAGCCACAGTCCTTCGTTGAGATCTCTACTGCACTCAAAACCATTTAATGGCTTTTCATGCGTGYAATAAAACTAAAACTGGTAACGAGTAACGTTTTACTTCCAACATTTTTCTTCCAGCAGTAGAAATGCTAAAGTCRTTCTTGTGCACTTCAGAGCAACTTATCTCAGCTAACTTTAAGGATGTAAAATTAGGTGTCTAGCCCAAGTAACTCACCGGAACGAATGCCGAGTCAACGCAAACGGGCAGCTCCAGAGTAACGTGTCCTGTCCAAGAGCGGTCTAACGAATGAGCCTTTGAAGGTACTTTCATCTGATGGCTGCAGAAACCCTGGCAGCYGCCTAGAGAAGGCCGCTACGTTACGGGCCCTCCTTGCCTGTCCAGACCCTGCTTGCGTAGCTCTGAGAYGCGCAGCCCAAGCCTGGCCGGTGAGGGTGCCCTGGCCACCCAGCACCTAGCAAGTGGTGGTGCGCAGGGTGCCCAGCACCCCAGCCATGCCCKTCATCCACCAAAGCTCCTAAACGCGCCATTAACCCGCACCAAATTCGTTGGCTCGCACTCCTGCTTCAGGAAATGCCTCTCAATTCATTTTTGGCTCAACATATGCTTAAGTGCTTCCCTGAAGTAGGATCCAGATTTGGATTGAAATTCCTTATTTTATGTGTTTATGCATAGTACAGCAGAAAATACTAATTTTATATATATATATATATATAATTTCAAAACATGAATTATAAGCATTTTAAAATATAAAGCGCTTATTAAATACTGACTTAAAAGTGCTGTATCATATAATTTAAAGGATTTACACTTGCTGACTTAAAATACATCCACTTAAGAATATAAAATTAAACTGCTATAAAAATAGCCTAAGGGAAAAGAAATAAATATTGTTGTAAATAAAGACAAAATATGTGCTAATAATAATAGGGAAACAAGGAATTCTACAGTTATAAAAAATGGTTCCAGCATTAAAGTTCTGGTAAAAAGGACAACTCAAGAAGTAGTACAGAAGGTGCTGTGAAACTTTATTTCTTTTTCTGTCCCTAGGCTTACCACGTCCTTCTCCTCTGCATTATAACCATTCCTCGGTTTCTCTCTCCTTGACCCTCTAAGTTTTACTTGGTTGAGAATTTTTTTTGCCGTTACCATTACACAACTAAATCATATTCAAAATCGACTAACATAAAAAGGCTACCTGACGATACAACGCCATGAAAGCCCCAAAGGAAAGCACTATTAAAGTTGCTATATGATAATGTGCTTCCTCTCACATTATGAATACAGCTACCCACAGTATCACTTTTGGCAAGCGAGAAAGAAGATAGCTGAGGATTTTATAACCTATATGCTGCTCATTAAAAGGAAACTTTTCCTCATTCTTTTTTCTGAGAAAAAGAGAACAACTTTGGCCATGACTCATGACACATTTTAATACAATACTTTTTCATATGATACGACAATAAAATAAAAATTATGTAGGTTAATATACCATTTGAATATATTGATGCTCCTACTCCAGGAAACAGTTATATAGGAAATTTTAACGAGTAATAAATTTCTCAAATGAAAACTCAGCATTTTTTCCACAACTCTCTTACATTTGGAGAATAATTTAATAAGAAAAGAAAGGTTACCTGATTTACTCCCGGTAAAATTTCAAGGAGACATTCTTCCTTCATATAAGTCAAGGAAAACYTTTCTTTTCAGCAAAAGAATTTGCTAACGAAGATGGAGCTATAAGGAAGATTGTGCTATAAATTAATATAAGAAACAATAAATGTTTTCTTTATGTGCTGTAGTCAAATGCATTGTACTCTCATGGAATACATGCTTTTTGTGCTCGATACAAAGCCTGTTCTCTTGGTTGTACAAGGGCAAATCATCCAGTACTGTTATTTCCTATGCTTAAACACTTTGGCCTAGAGTTTARCGAATAATGGCCTTTTTGGTTTGGCCGATAAGTATTAGAAATGCAAAAAAACCTCTTTCAACTGAGTGTTTCTTTTCTTCTTTTTTCTCTCCAAAAAACCCACTTTTTCTGGGAAAATCTAAGAAATACGAAAAATCTAATTTTGGGTCAACTGAGGAAAATACCATTCAAACAAAATTTYTTCTTCTTTTAACAAAACATTATTTGAAATAAGAGAGAAGTCAAAACCCTACGTTTTGAAACTGTCAAAGCATCTTCCTCATCTCTGAGATAGCGTTTCGCTSGGGAACGACCAGCCACGCTCCTGTTGCACGCAGAGGGACGCCTGGCAGCTGGCTGAAATAGCGCCTCAGAGAGGTTTTGCCGAGTGTTTTGCCCTTGACTTCGCTAAACCTAAGGCGCAACTAAAATCACGGCAAGACTTTGGCGCGCACGGGAAACCCCTTCTGCTCTTTTCCCCCTCGGCCCGTGCCAGCTGGGGACGTGGGAGCTGGTGGCAAGGCTGGACGGATCTCAGCGGGACAAGAGGGCCACTGACTCCTGCCCAAAACCTCCCGAGGGCTCATGACGGCACCCCCGCATCCTAGCTCTTTCGCTCCGGTACTCCAGTCAAACTCTTTGGCTCAGATTACTGTTAGTTTTCTTCACTTTACGTAAAGCATTTTGTTAAAGGCATCAAAAGAGTTAAATCAAAAGTTAGCAATTTTTAATGCCCTCCTTCTTGCTGTTCACCTATTTGTTTATTTAGCGTCTCTTGCCAGATTTGAATTTCCAGTGCTGGTATCTCATTAGACTGTGAGAACTTCAAGGAGAAAAAGCAAATGACAAGAAAAATACAGCTTTTTGACCCATATTTATGACTGAAATATAATGTATCTTGAATATATATCTAAAGTATATAATAATGCATCTTGACTAACTTCAGTGGTGCTGGAAAGAGGCAAAAATAGCTTCCAATTCTGTTGGTTCTGTAGAAAAGTCAGTACTTCTTTCGAAGAAAAGCTTAGCAGAACTTTCCCCCTATTACTGCTTTAGATCTTTCCTCCTATACAACTCCTTAATGAAAGCATAATATAATGCACAATTTTTAAACTCCACATAAGATGTTCTCACCTGCTGGGTTTCATTTAAGAACCCTAAAATAACTCTTAATAGGTAATAATAAGTTCTTCAAAAAATCAAAGCGCTTGCATTTTTGCCTTATATTCCACCAGTGCTCGTGCAAAGCTTTAAATAACATTCAGGGATCAGATTTCACTGTTCAATCCCATACATCTTGTTTATCACCTGAGGACTTTAAGAACATCGTCACTGCAAGAGAGACCAGATCTCCTCATTTGTTTCTTCAAACTTGCTTTAAGGTGCTGTGAAACATTTCCACGAGTTACCGTAACTCAACGCTCTACTGCAAGCACACGAGCAAAGAATCCAGAAGCCAAACCTTTTAAAGCATAGACGCCGTAAAAGAAAATGCTGCATTTTGTCGCGCAGTGAAGAAGATGCACTGTTTGCCAGTGACAGAGGGAAGGATTCTGCGGTACCAGTTAACATATATGACTTTGCAATTATTATACAGCGGTTTCACTGCACTTCAAATGTGAATCTCTCAGAGAGATTTACAAAACCTAATGACTAAAGCTTAAGCCACTACTTTGTAACGTATATTACAAATACTGCTCACCTTATCTATACTGCTTATCATCTTCTCCTTCACCTGCACCATTCCTGTAAGAGATTAAGCCCCAACATGGCAGCAATGTTGGAAGCTTTGCTTTCCTGCCCAGACTTTCCTCATCTCAGAGCAGGGAGAGCTGCATTGCTTGTCTACCTACATGATAGGCATCTGAATCACTCAAAACAACGACTGGAAGAATTTAAGAGGTTCTGAATGTTTTTCAGCTTTCTTTGCACAAAAATGCAGTAGGTGAGACACTAGCAGTCAAAAGGAAGAGAAAAAGTAGCAGAGCAAACATAAGAATATATGAAAAGACCAAGGCAAAGGTTCCTCCCACCCTACTGGGGTTTACGATGCTCTCTTACCTCTATGAACATCATCATAGAGGTTAATACAGGAAAACCTATCTGAAACAGGTCGTGCAGGACACCAGCACAAAGAAGAGATGTGTTCTTTAACTTGAAGTTTTATTACACTGGGAGTTTAAAAAAATACCGTTTTTACTACAGGAGACTCTCTATTATTGACAGTTAAGATCTTACCAAATTCTTACAAGTCAAGATTCCCACTGATATATAACTGTAGCAAAATTTTATTATCCATATTTTCCACCAAAGGTTCAAAAAGTTATATATATCTAAAATTATTCTTCCCATAGTTGAATAGTATGTCTTAATGCTTTACTACTTTACTGCAGCAAACGTAAAATTAATGAGCAGATTTAGCATTATTCATTGAGCAAGTTTTTAAGAGGGTATGTTAGGAGGGCCTTGTTACTGCGTATCACACATGTATCAAGTTGCATAGACCTGAATCTGKTTTTTTCTTTGAGCTCTGCTTAAATATTAGATCAGAAAATATTTTTTTTACTATAAAATAGTAGTGTATTTACACACATTTTATTTATATCCAATCTGTTTACAAAATACACGCAGTAGACATCAGTTTTAAATCACAAGGAACTAGCTATTTTTTCAAATGCATACCACCTAAGAAATAAATAACAATGTACTTATGAGAAGGCTTGGAGCAGACACAAAAGTAAGGAGAAATTTCTAGACATTAAATGCAAATCTTTTGGGGGACTACATTGTATTCCTATACCGTAATCACCTTAATTACCTYCTGTGATATTATGCATAACCTGGAGTCCTGATTAAACTGCCTTGCTATCTCACAGGAAAATTCTACTTCAACATTTTTCTATTTCTTGAGCTTCAAAAATACTGTTTTTCTAAGAAGGTAACAACTAAGAGGCTTTATTTAGCAAGCATTAGAACAACCGGTTCACTTTTTTTCCCAGTACATTCTTCAAAAAAATACCCTGACAATGGCTTTCAGCTTTAATTTAATGACACAGCTTGATGAGGAAGGACCTATTAGAGTATTCTCCTCCACCTTTGGCACTGTGCACGCTGCTGCTAACCCCCACTAGGTCATTCTTGGAATTTTTTTTTAATGCTTCAAGTCTTTGAGATTCAAAGTCTTGCCATTGCTGAAAGCCCCTGTGTAAGGGCCAAGTACCACTGTTTTGCCTAGCCAAGGGATGAACTACGCGCCTTCGAGGGCGCGAGCACATGCAGATCCACGAAGACAGGCCAGTGAAATCCCATCCTAGACTCCACGGTAGTGAACTGGGAGCCCAAGTTGAACACCATCACGTTACATGCACAAAGAACAAGCATAAGGCTGGCAATAAATTAAAAAAAAAAAAAGACAAAAAATGGTACTGCAGGGATCTAGCCCTTGTAACAGCAAATTAAAGGAGAAACTAGCTTCCTGCTAGAACATGAATAGCTCTTCAAGACTATCAGCAAATATTGCAGGTATAAATGAGAGGAGAAATWATTAAAAAGCTGCCTGGCTGACATACAGCATTTGAAACAGGGAACAACATGTCAGCTGTGCCAGAAACCATATACACTTCATCATGTTCACCACTGCAAAATGCCCCTATACAGTTAAAAGACATTTAGAAAAGAAAATGGCTATAAGCAAGCTGGAAATACATCTCTGATAAATATCAYGCACCTATATCGTGTGGAAGGGTGTTTTTGTTTTTGCCATTGAGTTTATTAAAATAAAACAAGAGAGTCRTTCACTCAAAGTCTGCAAAGTGTCTAGCCTAGTGAAGAACCCAATCCTGTAAAGGTTACTAAGTGGTTTTGCAAAGTAAATGTTAAATAACATTTACTTTACTTTGAGGGCTTATGACTCATGCACCATCTCCAACAATCCTTGGTTTCTGTTATAATTAGGAAATACTGTTTGTTTTCATGGTAGTGCCTAGAGACTCTATTCCCTGGCATGAGGCACCACAGCAATACATAGATGACCTTTTTAGTATAAGCTCAGTGAAAGTATTCTAAAAATAGAAACAGCAATTTTTCTCTCTACCACTTCTCATATGGAGCCTAAGTAGTGTGATAAGAGTCTCTGACTGTATTAATGATTTTATAAATGCACTCAGTTCAGGAAACGCAGAGCACTTCAGTGCAAGAGGACCGCCACGGCACACGGCGACCCCCGTGCACAGCCTGCTGAGAGCGACCACAGCAGGCTCTGCGTGCTGCACGGAAGTGCCCGGCTGGGACTGGAAGGGCAACCAGGCCCCACCAACTACAGGCGCCTTTTGCGTGATTCGTTTAGCCGGAGTCATTTACTGCCTCTGTGCCCTCCTTCCTCGCTCACACGACAGGAATCTCCATCAGGCAGCGGAGGTAAGGACACAAAGAGTTGCGAGGAACTCGGCCCCACCGGCAAAGCTGCACGTGAAATGACCCGCCTGGGCAGATACCTGAACGGAGAACGCAGACCTCCCGGCAGCAACACGCGACATGCTATTTCTTACTAAGCGCCTCTTCCRCTCTGCAGCCACACTTCTGTTTCAAAGGTATAAAAAACGTTTCTCCAGGCTGTTAAGTAACTGTGGTTTTTGCAGCCACAGGCCCCCCTCTGTCCCTCAGAGCAGGATGAAGTTAGTTCTCCGCGAGGCAGCTGACAGCTTCCAACCAGCAATGCAAGGGGCGCTGCGAGGTTAGAGTCATCAGATCACCATGGCAACAGATGATCTTGATTGTAAGATTGTAATTAATTGCAAGAGCCAACCTTAATTATAAGATAGCCAATATATCAAAGAATAAAACTTCTCACCTCAGCACTAGTTTATATTGACCRTATTATACATTTTTCTGGAAAACCTTCCAAATACTTTTAGGTCTTTAAGAGTAATATCTGAGAAGGGAAAAATGAGGAAGGCAAAAAGAAAATACAATGCAAAACATAATAAATAGAAATCATACCAGACAGCAATGCACTGGCCCAGTAAAACATGCTCAYTGCTGACTTCCAGTGCTTCCAGCAGGCTGCAAGTTTGTATCTTGGTCAGCAAGTCAGCAGCACACCCCTTCATCACTATTGTGGAAACTTTTAGAAGTCTCTACATGCATACCCAAAGACTAACCACGTGCTAATGTTATATCACCGGCAGTTTTCTCTCAAGTCCTGATAACTCTAAGTTTTCCACGAAATATGAAATAGCATTCTGCAACTCTGTACGAAAGGCTCTTACTCGCTGCCTTCGTAGCTGTTACAGGGAAACGCGGTCTCGAGCTAAGCAGCTGGGTATCCTAACCAGCCAACCAGCCACAAGGGTTTAGGTCACGTTGGCACAGCAGCATTCGCGCAGCCGCAGCGCGGCGCGGCAGAACGAACGTGCTGGGCGGAACCAGAACTCCTCACGGACTGCGCAGAAGGACAGAGATGCACATCACGAGGGGACGCAGAGGGCTCACACTTTTCACACATGAATTAACCAATTTCCTCTTTTCTATTTTTTATCCTACAGAGTTGCAATAGCACGATGACTTGCAGTCTCAAAAGTAAGGGCAGATGGAAATATGCTCTGTGCAGGCCTTCTGGAGCTCCTATCAATTTTAATAGAATCATTTTCTATGCAAAGGACACAGGAACAAATAAAGATTAACGTGTTCTTCTTTCACTAATATTGCAATGACTATTTTCTAAACATCCTGTTTCCTCATGAAGCGTGTTAATAAAACAGACCCCCAAAATTCCCCAAAACAATCCTTGAAGGAAACTGGAAAAGGTTTTGTCCCTTTATAGATGCAACTGCACCATATTTCACCAGTGCAGGCAATTTACGGATCTGTCTGCCACCTATTTAGGTTCATTTCCCAGTATTTCCATGTTACTTGCCTTAAATGGAATCTTTTCTTCATAAGATTTTTCATCTTCTSCTGCTATTTATCCCCATGACAATACTAACTTATGTTCTCACCATAATGGACCACATGCAGATTCAGTGCATAAGACTTCTAAAATAAAATCCTGTTTCACAGAAATTTTCCTGGTTACTACAGCCGGAATGAGGGGAAACACAGAAAATACAGTGCACGAGGCATACAAAGACAACCGTGTCTGCCTGCACTGTTTCACAATATGAATAGGTCTAAGGTAATTCAGAAACTAAGGAATAGAGGGACCAAGAAAATAAACAAGCCATAAGTTTTCATATTCTAATGCAAAAATAATAATGAAAAGGTAAATTGATTCTTTGCTTTGAACTGAATTTAAAGAGATAGTGACATTTAAAAGTTACACTGTAAAGAAATAAATGTCATTCTATGAACTACTGTTAGTTTACTGCGTATCTCTGTCTTGTATCTGACAAAGAAAATGAATTACATTAGAGAAAAACAAAAGGAACAAAAACGTGCCTAACGTTGTGCTGGATTGTAAAGTATGCAGAGATATTGATTTGCTTTAACACAAACTGTTTCAATTTAAATTTAAACAAAAAGAGCATAAAATATCTCCATTCACCTTGGATTTTTCAAAATGTTCGAGATATCTAAAGCATATACTACATTTAAATTGACATATTATTTACGATATTTGCCTCCATCTGTATTAGCAAAAAGTATATTCTGCATTTACAGAAACAGGACTGACTGGGAAATGCAGTCACATTAAATGAAGTGAAGCCTACTTATACCTTATCACCGTAATGGGAGCAGGCTGTATCTTACCTCAACATGATTAAACAGAATACCTTCAAGCACCTAACAGTGTGTTTACCTGACTATTCGATGTAAATATTGCATAATCAAAGTCTATTAACTTTGCTCATCTGTTTTGTATCACTTACTTAAATACCGAACACCTGACTATCACTGCAGCAGCAGCATTGCAGCACACTACCATTCAAGGCACAAATTAGGGGCAAAAAAGCCAATGCACAAAAGGTACGATGTGACGCAGTTAAAGCAGAATAATGAACCAGCTTTAAAGCGCTAAACACCCTTTTTTCAAGTAATTATCTAAGTTCAGGTAGAAGGCTGCAACTGCAACTATGCCAGAAAGATAGACTTTCACCGCGTATTTTAACCAAAGGGAAATGCTGGTATTCCTCCAAGAAAAACAAATCAATGAGGTCTAGATAAACAGCCAAACTTTAAGATGCGGAATCCAACTTCAAAACCATTTTAAGTTCAACATCATGCATTTACTGTGTATTTGCTATATGCTGAGGGAGGAAAAGTCTTTCTGGTATCAATGTTCTGATGAAAATATCAACAGCGTCTGTCTCATCAGTTTGGATATATTTTAGAGACATTCACTATCCCAGTACAGATTTTTTTTTTAAAAAAAAAAAAACACTACAAAAACTCTCTTGATGCTCTGTCATTGTGCATCTGTTGTTTTGCAGGTGAGTTCTGGTTCCATTAACCAACTTCAATTCCCTCTCAAATAATTATTTTTTAAGCAAATGATTTCAAGAAACTCCCTTGTCTGAATTTTCACATCATCTAACTGATAGCAAAGCCAGTCTATCAAAATCAGAAAAAAAAATGTAAGTAGGTTATATAAGCTTGTAAGTAGCATCTAGTGCCTGTGTTTCAAATACAGCTGGTCCTTTTGATGCTAGGGTYCTGGTGGTTTATAAGCCATTATTAACCATGGGCATTTAATATCAGTAGAATTTCAGTTTCCAAAGGAACATGAATAACAGCCATTCTGCGTAGAAAGCCTATTTTACACAACACTTAGAAGCTTTGTGAAACTACATCATAAAAATTATTAATCAGAAACAGTGTTCAGCTTAGTGTTTTTCCAAATAGCAATTTAAATTATATTATAGCTGGCCATATTCTATACTATAACAGAACTACTTRTATTTTAAGTGAAGACCAGTAGCAAAAAGCAACTTGCTCCTTACAGAACAATCCTCCCTCTTTCATCAGCAAAAATCTGCACTTTAGACACTGTGTCTACTGTAGTAAATGTAGGGCTAAGGACCTTTACCCATGAGAGACGCCTTGAAAAACGGAGTCTCTAAAAATCAAAAGATGCTAATTAAAAAAATAAATTCCCTCTGTCGCAGTGCTCAGCCCACGCAGGAACCCATCTGACATGGAGTCTCCTGCACRCGCCAGAGAAATAAACGGCCAAGGAGGTCACGAGAAAGGACACACCAAATAAAAAATGCATGCGATTGTGCACAACAGTTCTACAGCTCTAGAAGCTCTATACCAAAATCCTGCTGCAGATAAAGGACCTAATTTGTGCAGAGACGACGAGCTCTAGCGGAGCACGGCCAAGACGCTGAGCCAGGCACGGTGGGAGCGCGCCGGGGCCGAGAAGGCGGCTCGTCACGCCAGACCAACGGGGCAAAATCCGTAGAGGAGATCTATATCACTCAAAGACSGGTAGTGGAAAATCCTTCTGGCTTTTTAGCTCAGGCAAAATTGTAAAGCTGTGTTCCCATTTCTCATTTTAATACCAGAAGAAGTCAACTCAGGAAACGGGAGCAGGGGGTGTTACTAGCTTTTAAAAGTCAGACAAAAATTCTCCCCAATGTAGACGGTAAAGGCAGAGCAGAAATAAAACTGTCTGAAAGGTCTTTGCTGAAAAGACTCATACAATAAATCCTAAAGGCCCATATAAGCTCAGACACATGACGACTCTGCTGCTGCTCTCAAGATTTGGACTAGAGGTTTTGAGGAGTCTAAGTATTAAAATAAGAAATACATATTTTTTAAAAAATCCCAAGAATTAAATCTAAAGGAGTGCTTTGGGCATTAATAAATAAATGCACTTAAGAAAAAATACAGATCATAAAAAACCATAATTATTCAAGTAAGTAAACACAGCCTTTTTTTTCTAAAACATAAAAATTAGCAAATACTGCTTGCAATAAAGAGCAGCTGAAGTGCCAGCATGCCAAGGCCCTGCKAAAGCTCATCTAAGTGCAAAGTTCAGAGCTAACACCAGTCTGCTCTGATCAAGTCAGTCTGCTCTGAGCACGGGGCTGGACCAGATGACCTTGACACGGCCCTCGCAACCTGAACCATTATGCTATGCTAAGATAACTGATTCTAGATTATAGAAGACATTAACTTTTATTCAGCCACTAACAGTTTTATTTATTATGAAACCTGGGTGTTTTATTCCACYCCAACCTGCACCAACAGCTTCTGCTAAACGTCTGTGCGCGGTCCGTGACTCTGCCCTGGAAGGAACAGACCAGCACAAACATGGTCAGAGTGAATCACCACACGTAACCTCACGCTTTCTTGGGGTTTGACGGGGGAGGTGGCGGCATTTCAGGATTTTTTGCAACCTTTTCACTAGTACAGTTTAGTTATTGAAAATAAAACACGACTCAGTTCTATGAAAGCTTAAAATGGTTCCACTACAATGCCTTTTCGGTGAAGAAAGTTGAAACAAGTTGATCAGGTCAGTCAAATGCCTTCTCCACATGAGGAGAGACTAAACACTAAATACAGCTTTTCAGCTGAGAAAAGATACGATTGAGAAGAGATAGAACAGCATCTCTAAGATTTTAAACTCTGAAGAAGGTGACTAGAAAATGATTATTCACTGTTTTTTACAACTGAGTAACTAGGCAGAGCCAGATGAAATTATCAGACTGCAGGTAAAAAAACCCAAAACAAAACAAAAACCACTTTTCCACACAAAGCACATTGAAGTACATAACTCACCTCCAAAGAATGTGTAGAAATCAAAAGACGACCTGGCTTCAATAAAGGATTAGACACAACCATGAAAGTTAAGTCCATCTCTCATGCAGCTTCTGGCTTCAGGAGTGTCTAGACTGCTCAGTGCTGGCTGCTGGGAGCGCATCTCTCCATGCCCACAGTCACCTCTGTGAAGCCTCTGCTACTGGCCACATTTACAGAGACCTAGGTGGACCCTTGCTCTGACCCTGAGTAGATGATGTTAAGTTTTCACTGAAGTTGCCCACATCCCTTTGCAACGATAGCGGTAAGCAGGGCTGGCAAAGAGGGAGCAAAACCACAGCATGCTCCAGCAGGCACCTGCCTGGATGACCAGAGTTAGCACCTTCCACTGAACTAGCTATACGAGCGAAGAACAGATAGCAATTTTACTCTTTATGTTTCTTAAGACTATGGAAAAGCAGGACACTAAGGAAACTTGCCCTCCTGCTGCTGCTGCTTGAAATGAACCCGCTGAGAAGGCGAGGAGAGGATGTCTTGTGCTGCATCGCCGCATGCGGGTCCTTCGGTGAACGCTCCCGTGTGCAGGGGAAGTAACACAGAGCTAGCAACGACTTACCGTGCAGCACCRCGCCTGCTGCGTCCGCAGTACCGAGAACAGACGGCAGCCCTGATCTGCGTGCCGCCAAGATTCACGGCRACCGCTTCCAACGATTAAACTATTAGAAAGACGTAACAAGCTCTATAACTGGGAAAGAGGAAGGGGAGAAATGATGATGCTTGGCCTATGCGTCTACGACAGCCTGAACGACGCTCTAGCATGATACTTATTTATCAGCATCATTGCTTCTAGGATAAGGTCACTTGGCTGAAAGCTTGGGGCTGGATCCAAGAGACAACGTATAAATATGAAGCACAAGAGACACACAGTTAGCAGCTAAGTCTGAAGGCACAGTCCTGAAACCCCTGCCAGCCTAATTCCTGCAACACAGCCGCCTGCCCTCCTCGGTAGCCGCAGTCTGCCGTCTTCCYGCCTCCCCGTTGCTTTGAAGCTCTGCACCTGCTCATGAACGTTTTCACGTGCTGTTCCTGCCCCATGGAAATGGGGACTCACAAAGCAGTGGTTGCCGGTGTAAGTCTGCCAGGCGCTCAGCCTCAGACCTCCTTCAACGCCCCAGGATGGGGCATTCCTGGCTCTCATCCAGCGATCTCCTGGAGGTGCTGTGGCAGTGGCCGGTTTTATGTCAAYGCAGCGTCACACCATATAGACCCCAGTCCTAAGTATCCGAGCTCTCCAGTGCTTCAGCATCTTCCAGCTTCTGCGAAATAAACTCTGACAGTCAAGGATTTCATCAGCCTCAAGTCTGAAGAGTCAGGTTTTCTAATTTTTCTCTGCTTTTCTTATTCTAGGTTGAATGTTATTCTTTGCCAATAGGTTTAGTCATGTTAGCCATCTGCTAGCACTTGTTCTTATTATCAAGGACAAAAGGACTGAAATTCTTACCTGGCTATCTGATTTTCAGTTTAACAAGTAGCTGATATACAATAGAAAATAGAAAAGCTTTAACATAAAGGACTCGCAGCACTTACGGATGAAATTCTATATCTGAAGTGTGTTTCTAATTCTGTACTTTATTCAAATTGCAAGCTTCATTTTGAGGTTATTTTCCTTCTGTTTTTGAGCTTAAGGCAAAAGTAGAAAGGTAATAAAAAAAGCTCAAAAAGAAATTGAAAGGCTTTAAAGTACATCAGAATCACAAGGATGTGTAAAGATGAGAAACATCGGATTTGAAGAATGAGAAGAATTTTTAATTACATGTATTTAAAAAGGTCATTGATTAGGGATTCTCTGGCAAAGAACATAAAAAATGTATTACTACATGATATGTAATTACCAGTTTATTCTCAAAAATTATATAAACTTGTATTACGTTTACATTATTAAATATTATTGATCTTGATGTTATCTTTTTCAGTATATGGCAGATATTTAATGCTCTAAACATTTCCAATTGTTATGCATTTCATACCAAATAAACAATCCTAGACTATTTTATCTCATCAAAACTTTATCCAGCACTTCAAAGGAGGCCTGCAGGGGTACGGACTTAATTTAAATCTTACCCTAGTTTCAGTCAGATGTTTTTATGCCTGTTCATGCTACYGCTCCATTGCGTTAGTGAGGCTTATTTGGAAAGATCCCAAGTCTCCTGATGAACCCAGAAGAGAAGAACCATCTTGGCAGATACAGCAATTAGCTGACACTTAAGAGATTTAACTTCAGGACCTCTAATTGATAAAGATTTTCTTTTAGCAAATTATCCTCAGTTCYCTCACTGTGAAATGAACAGGACATACATTAACTATACATAAAACAAATCATAGCAAAGTAAGCTTTTTTAYCTGGCCTATCCTGGTAATAAGCCTTGTAAGCCTTCACAAACTTGTGTGACTATCGTACCCTGAAGCTCTGCCTTTTCCTAGTACATATCCACCTTTCCAACATCCGTAAGCTTAGTAAGTTCAGCTCACYAAGTCTCCAGCTGTTCATTAACCTGCTTGGTAAACAGATGTAACTGCCTTTTATTACAATGCAAACAAARCACACCAAAAATAGGATGTGTAAAGATACTGCTTTCATGAAATGCTTAAATCTATGGAATACTTACAATTGAGAGAAAAATGACATGACATTCAACATTCAAACCAAGAAAAACTTACTCCTATCAGGGATGTACTCTTGTATCCCCCGAGAGCCTACCAACCTCTTCTGGAGGTTCAACTTTGTGGGCATGACCTCCATCTCCAGTCCTCATTTTCAGTTTCTGAAGGAAGCAGTGGTCACTCGACTAACTTTCTCCTACCGTTATTCTGATATTGTCTCTCRGGAGAATTAAATGTTTGTTCCAAAGGCGGATATAAACTGCCTGCCCTTCCTGACATTTATTGAGCCAATACTCAGCATTAAATTTCCTCTCTGGCATCCTAAAGTGAGATAAATAGGGATTTAAACAGCAGCAGAGCCACAGTGGATTTTTATTTATGCATTCATTCTATTAGAGCTAAGGATAAAGATGTACCAGAAAACAACAYGCACAATAAAAATTAGCATTAACATCAAACTATAGAATTTCTAAAAGAAATGAGGTAAATCAGTCTCTCTCAAAAGTTGAGCCTCGCTTGATAATCCATAATAAAAGCTGCCTAGCGTAGAGCTGTTAAATGATTTTACTCAACAAATGAAATTGGGCAATAAGGAGACGGTGTTGGTAGCAGCAACTTTAAAGAAAAAAAAAAAAAAAAAAAAACCCACAATTCAGAAGAGAAAGACATTTCTATTTTAATATATTATAGAAATAACCCCAAACTCTCTTCTTCAGAGTTGTTCCTTTTCCTCTAGCTATCAAGTCCGTTTTCTCTRACTTCTGTCTTTCCATCAGCAACAGTAGAGCTTTCATCCACAGACACCTCCATCAAAAAACACACGTCTCCTCCTCCCAAACCCTTCTCCTYTTGAAATCTACTCCCAGGGACCAGGTGCTTCTGCTTTTTGCTCAGGAATTTCTGCGTTTTATACAGAAATACACCCTAGACCTGTGCCATCTTAAGTCTCTCRAACTCAATCCCTTTTCTTTCTGCCATGCAGTAGTTCAAATACATTTTAACTGGAGTTGTGTTGCACGTAGTATTTCTGAGGAATTCAAAATGTTATAAAATACTTATAAAAAATATTTTAAAGATGAGACTCAGTCAAAACATTAATATAATAATTGACTGATAATGCATACTGTGCAATGTAAAAACATTCTCTCTTTCTCTGTATATATATATACACATACATATATAAAATTACAGTATATATAACTGAAACAAACATTTGTTGAAATATATCATAGGACCTGAATCCATCATCTCCGGGAAAAATAAGCTAAGCAACTAAGTAGACATTTCTTTCTGATGYGCATCTCTGTTCAAGATAGGAATATTTTTAATCTACCTGCCACATATACTTAAATGAAAGATCTACTCTTTGTTTTTGCATCCTCAGTAAATAAGTATTTTACTCCTGTTTTCCATTTATCACTTTGCCAAAGGGTACTTCTCTCTCTGTTTCTGACACAACTACGTGTGATATGTATGTCTCTCCAATCAGCAGGCTGMTTGCAAGAAAATATGCAGCTCTGGGAAAAATAATGTGTTTTTAGAGATGCTGTCATCCTAAGAAATCTCCGCATTATCATCATAATTCATCATTTCACGGAACGCTCCCTAAGCCCCAAGCGTTTAGAAGAAGTCAGGAGGGGAAGGCGCGGTGTTAGGAGCCCCCCAGGTCACCCGCGAGCCTCCCCACTCGGCGCTCCCGAGGACCGCCCCACGCGTTGCGTTGCGCACCAGGCGCCCCACCACCACCACCACCACCACCACCACCAGCTTCCACTCGCACGTGCCTCCTTGAACCGCTACCCGCTCGGAGCGGGGCTCCGGCAGACCCGGCAGCACGGACAGCGGCGGGCGGAAGGCGCCGCCGTCTCCCCGGGGCCGGAGGCACCCGCCGCCCGGCCCGGCCCAGCCCCCGCTCGCAGCGTCACCGCGGACGTTCTTGACGCCCGGCTGACGTTTGGTCGTTTATTGATAGCCTGAGACCCGTGCGAAATCCAAACGCTGACTTCGCTTTCTTTAAATCCCGGCGTTACTAGTCATTCGAACACTGAAGCAGATTTTAAGCAGCCAGTCCAGAGCGCGGCTCCCCGGGAGCGGCACTTCCCAGGCCAGAGCGGGGCTGCCGTGGCCCGACGCAGCCCCTCGGCGCGGCGAGGCCTTTCTCTGCGCTCTGCACCTAATCTAAATCCCCTTAAAGACGACAAAAAAGTTAATTTGATTGACATAAGCGATTTTGAATCAAATGCTTGGAAAATATTTGCAGGCATAGACCACTTCAAACATCATGGCTAGACCCAGTAAATAAAAAGTTTCTGAAGCTTCACAAAAATTAAAGAAATAAAAGTGCTTGTGAAAATCTGAGCCGGTACTATTTAGCTAGAGACATTCTATATTTTCAGCATGCTGTGCTAATCAATACCAGCTAATTAGTATACTGAAAAGAGGCAAGTTTGCCTAAGAAGAAGCAGTTTTTCTCTTGCTACCATTTATGTGCAGAAATAAGTCAGGAGAAATCAGCTTCTAGCTTTGTAAATATTGGAGTGGAATTGAAAAAGCACAAATATTATTGTCTTTCCCCGTACAATGATGAATGAAGCTATTAAGGATCCCCCCACCCCCCAAACACAAGAAGCTGTCCAGTCCGGCATTTGAATTTACCACGCATGCCGTAAGCATACACTCTCCGTTTTCCAACCACCAGGTAATAAACAGATTCCTCATAAATTGTGCCAGTTACAGTGGCTGTTACTTGTCTAAACGCCTATTGCTTAAATGATCTGCTGAAACATTTCCGTGGAAAACAAACAAAAAAAAAAAAAACAACCCAAAACGCAGTCCCTCACCTAAGGCTAGGTCTCCTAGTTAATCTAGACAACTGGAAATATTTTCTCCATAATGAAAAGGCAAAGACAAGTCTGGGAGAGCTTTGTTTGTATGCCAGTATTTTTCAGCAGAAAGTGCCATAAGTCAGAACTGGCCTCTCACTTTTTTTTTTTTTTTTTTAACAAATTCAGGGACTGCAACAGAGCAGTAAGAGGAGGAGGCAGAGGGAGAAGGGAAGACAACGGACTGGAAACACGGTGCAAATCTGACAGCTAGCGCTCAAAGAGAGCCCTAAATATTTACAACAGCGTTGCTTTTCTCCAGGACTTTTCCACTACTAATATTCTCCAATCTGCCCCCCAAAAAAGATCCTAAATCAAAAAATGGTTAAAAATGAAGACAGAGGCAGTCACTGTACTGCATTATGTGGTTCAAACTCCCAGTGAAAGGTCCAGAAAATTTATTGGCTTTCAAACTTGTTTTTCCGGGCTTCTCCTAATCACCTAAAAGCCCTCCTATCATTATCCTGTAATTCCTTTCAAAAATCCCTTTAACATTTTCCCCATTTCTTTACATTATGATTTTTTCCTTTGTGTGTGTCTTGATGTACCAATCCAATTCTACTTAGGTACATATATGCATCTATTATTGGCTGCCATGCTGCAGGTATCATTGTGCTGCACTTTAAAGTCAAATCAAGGCAATCTATTTATACAAATGTGTTTTATACAATTTTGTACAATTTGCATAAAACTAGAGAGAAAGGCACCTCCCTCACCTTCAGTGCACAATCACACATCAGCCAGCTTCCCATAGACGCTAACTTCCAGTAAAGTGAGCTTTAGACATTTGATTTTAAGTCTTATTACTCTTTTGCCTGTGATATAAACCTTAACTTGTAAGTCAAATTTTCCTGCATGTGAATGATTCTTGTGCATTTATAACAGCAACGTAAATACTGATCTCCTTGAAGACATTCCTAATAAATTCCTTCTATTTTGACACTGCTTGCCATGCCCTTCTTCAGCTTGGAATGCAAGTTTTCCTTTCTTTCATATCCTACTATGATTTCCTGTAAATTAAATCTATGAAAAGAAAATCTGTATTTGCCACGAGATTTGCAAATATTTTGCCACAGACAGGCCACGTATGCATCGCTTTCCAAAATATTTGCATATAAATGGAATACCTGAAGATACAGTCTGCTATGACAGCAGAATTTAAAATGTCTTGCCTCTGTTAAGGCAAAATGATAATTTTCCACCACCGCTCTAACTGCACCAATCATTTAACAGTTTGTTAATTTTTAAAATCTCCATCACAGAATGCCCTTTCATTAAAACGCGGGCAATTAAAATAGTTTATTGGTGAAAGCTACTGTATACCTCAGTGGGAAGCTGCCGATGTTTTTGACAGTTGTTTATTCTGCACACATCATTCCAAAGCAGCCAGAAAATCACTCGGGATCCTACGCTGCTCCAGGACAGGGAGCCTCCGCGGGCGCTGGCATGGGGAGGGTGCATCTCTTGCATGTTAAATTGCTGCTCAAAACAGTTGTGAACAGATGCAAAATGCCACCAATGCACTATTAGCTCTGTTACCCAAATTTACAAACATTCAAATTTTTTTATCACAAGGGCGCTAGCTCTCAAAAGATTTCCAAAAATACCTGACAGACTTGCACGGCTGATTAAATAAATCTTGAAGTTGTCATGTCCCTCCTAATATCACCTCAATGCACTTTAAGACAAGTATTGAGGGTAATAACCTATACAGGAATCTAAGAGATACCTCCACTTTTCCGATTTCACAAAGCCAAGTAATTTCTCCCAACTTCAGCGGAACTTTGCAAGAAATTTAGGAGGAGAAAAATGTCCCGGTTTCAAAATTTCCTGCTGCAGAATGATTTCTGGAGTGATTCAAAGACCAACTTCCAAAGCAAATTTCTACTCGAGTGTCAAAATTTCAAGCCTATCCACGGAGTATCTGATGATGAGGGAAGAAAAAAAAAAGTGTAGATTACAGACAGTCACAACTGGCAGGTGGAGGCCGGCCGGCAGGCGCGTGTGTCTCAGCCCTCGGCCCGGCTCCGTGAGCAGCAGTGACCCGCCGGCTTCGTACGTACCGTTTTACACCCGAACACGGTACCATCCGAGAAACAGCACCTAAAGCACAATGTTTTGAGAACGTTTTTTTTTTTTATGAAAGACAAGCACTGGGGAAATGGATAACGTGGACAGTCTGGATCACACAGGGCAGAACTTCTGAAGACGGTAAAGAATTAAAATTACCGCAGAGTATCACAGAGAGATTGAGCAGATAAAATTAGATGCAGAGGTAGCAGCAGCTCACGCTGGTTAGTAGGAAGCACAGGTGTAAACAGCATCAGGAAATAAGAAATACCAGTCTAGTTATCAACAGTTTTCCTTTTCTAATATTGAAGAAATATCAGGACTGAGGTTCTTTGGAAATCTTTCTCTAAGCCCTTCCTTAGGGAGTTGGGTATCCTTGTGAACTTGTGGTGAACTTATTTTTAAAAATGCTCATGAAATACTGGACTATAATTTTGCACGTTTGAGATCTTCTGTTCCACACTCAGGCACCGGTAAACACTGCTCATGCAAAACTATGCTTTTATTTATTATTCATTAAGAAAACTGATTTAGCTGTTTATTTTAATTATTTTTACTCCTTTTAGCAGGACTTACTGAATAATTTGATTACAGGAAAGGAAACATCGCCATTTAATCAATAGCTAAATTTGAGCAGCAGATGGGAAAAAGGCATTAGTGAAAGCTGTAACAGTAAAAAACCACGACCATGGCATTTCACAGTCTGGTACTCACACTACAGGGATAGATCCTGTGCAACACTCAAATTACATTTACTCATGTGATTAGATAGAAAATACAACAGGCTGCTTAAAAAAGCTTTATGTATGAAAAATCAAAAACAAGTTGTTATGTAAAAGTCTACTTTTTTACACAAGCTTCCTGCAGGACACACAGAACTTTTCCTCTTCCTAGAAATACAGCCAAATATTTGTCAGAAAATGAATTAGCTACATGCTCCTAAACTTGTCTGTAACACTTGAGCTGGAGGTAATGCTCTAGCCATATGATAACTGCTCCTACGATAACCTATAGTCCCATTAACTTCGATGGGGAATCCAAATCTCTCAACATCAGAACAAATGACCGACTGCAGCTATTTATTCTCCACACCAGCATATCTCCGTGAAAGCCACCACAACATTTTCCACTGGAGCAGAAACGTTCAAAACTAATTTATCATATAAAGGAACCTCCTGACAAATAAACGCGCCAGAAGGCGCAGAGCGCTAGAAAACGGACACCTGCCATCTCTGTGCCCAGGCACTGGGGAAGTAGCATGACCTAAATCAACACGCAGATACAGTAGCACCCAAACATACACGAATAAGCAACGTGGAAGGTTCCTATCCAACTAGCTGAGCACACGTGATTAAAACATAAGCTTGAAATCACTTATTCTGCGTTATGATGATTAATGATTTTGACCTGTTGCTACAGTATTGCAGCCGCCCTGAGAAATGGTGTAATTACGTCTTTTGAAGAATAAGTTAAAAGACTCATTACTAAAGGGCAGTGTATTCAGTTCGGTGGTTAATTAGGACTCTTAGTGAACAGTTTCATTAAATTTCTAAACACAGTTCTTGATCTCATCCAATATTTCTCATTTCTATAGTTACAAAGTAAATCACAATTAGTAAATTGACTAACCTATATTACT
The DNA here is from genome assembly GCF_003343005.1 of Rhea americana. Lineage (NCBI taxonomy): Eukaryota > Metazoa > Chordata > Aves > Rheiformes > Rheidae > Rhea > Rhea americana. The sequence continues at coordinate 2,500,868 of NW_028187044.1, read as the reverse complement.
TAAATTCATCATTTAAAAATTTCACAAACCTCCCAATCTTTGCACACTCAAAACTCGGATAGAAAAGATCAACTAGGTCTCTTAATTCTCCCTTTGCCAGTGACTATAGGCTTACCCAGTCTAATTTCATGCGTCCCAAGTGACACGACTTCCGCAACTTAGTTTTCAGCCTAACAGACCTCCCTATTTATTTTATAGAATAATAAGCCTCACTCTTCAAAAGCTTTCCTCCTTATCTTTTCTTCTAGCTACCAGCCAAAAATGCCCTGGTAGGTCTCCGGGCAAAAAACTTGAAATTGCATTTCAAATTCAGCATCTGCTGCGTATGTAAGTGAATACAAATACTTCCACGAGCCAAGTGCAAGCACTCAAAGTGGTGAGAAGAGGGATGTCTTCCGTATTAACGGAGACCTACGGCGCGCACGCCACAGTCGCGTTTCCCGCAACCATCGCGGCTCTCTGCAGACAATCCTGCCGTCAACTCGCGACGTGCCGACAGAGCCTTCGGCWCCACGGTTTCGCTGAAGCAGTACGTTAGAGGCAACGGCTCCGCTTAGAATTAGCGGAGGGACGTTGGCTAGGTGGATCATCACTCATAAAAGCCAGCTCCGCAATCAGGGCCGGCTCGGAGTCTTCAGGGCCCTTACGGGAACGGACGCAGGCAGAGGCAAGGAGCGCGCGTCTGACCGCGCTCAAGCTCAGCGCGGGACGCGGCAGAGGCAAGCGCTCGAAGCTGAGAATATCACGCGATCTCCTCACCCCCGTAATTTTGGYATCAACTACTTGCACCAAGATGTCAGCTGTTGCACGTTTCCTGAAGAGTGTAAAAGGCACATGATAACCTCTTTAATTCGTACTAGTTAAGAGGCAGATYGCTCTTCTCTTTCTTGTTTCATACAAATACACATAACATTTTTTAAAAATAGCAATAGGCAAAAGGTTATTTTTAAGATCAAAGTGTTAAGTAATCACTTGAAAAAAAAATCCTTCTGATTTTACTGAACTCCTCAAAGATAATCGCAGCATTAGAATAATGGTTGGAAAGTAATTTTCCTCAGAAAAGCCTATGTCCCAAAGCTTATTAGAGTCCCCAGGTGGAATTTATGAGCGTCACATCCGTTTTGCTTGGGTACTTAGGCTACTTCTGGGAATTATTATTATTATTATTWTTTAAGTTGGRAGAAAACCCATCAGTCACTTGCAATCAAAGCACAGAAAACTTTCTTTTCACTTCAGATGACAGGAGGAGGATGGAGAGAGAGATCCATCTCCCTCTTGCCTGCTAGACTTAATTCGCACTAAGCCGAAAGAGCCCTGGCCGAGCGGCAGCGGAGGCGAGGAGGAGCGCGCGCCCCGACCCCAAGTCCCCGGAGGGGCGGAGGGGCCGCGCGCCGCGGGGCAGGCCGTCCCGTCCCGCCGGCTGCGCGAGGGCGCCGGAGCAGCGCCGCCTAAATAGAGGGCGTTAACCAGGCTACCTACGCTGTCCTGGAGCTCCCGTTAGTAAAGCTGGATCTAAACAATACAGGCTAATTTCTTTTCTTCAGTTTAGATCCCCGAAGTGCTGGAAAAGGAGTGCAGGCTTCTTTCCCAAGCAGTCATTTCAGCCGACAAGCGCTTCCTGATTGGCAGAACGTTTTCAAAAGGCAGGTGAAACTTAAAAAAGCACAAAAACGCACAATTCTCAGTCTCAGCATGAGATGAAATTGAAAAAAAAATTTAAGATTAAAAGTATTAACTCATGTAGGAAAATATATGCACTCAGTTCCACCTGAATTTATTATACAGGTATTAAACTGGTCGATTCTTGATAAAACTCTTCCACCAGAAGATGCTATTGAAATGAAATATTTCAACTTTAGTGATCAGTTAAAAACCAACCGACTGCCTTCCCTCATACTTTCTTGTATCATTCATACTATTCATCTGACTTCTCAGATCGCGTTTGTACAAAGAGAAGTTTTACGTATTGTACTTCATTACAAAAATTCAACTTTAGGAAAATTTAACATTTGTACAATAGCGCTTTGACATTCCAAAAATTATTTTAAAAGTTGAGGTTCGTCCTCCTTTGAAAGTAAGCGTATACTGAAACAACAGAATTTATGGGACTCCGAAACCTTATCTCCGCCAGGCTGGTGACGCCATCCCGTGCAGCAGTCTCATCTGGCAGCTGAGGAAGTACGGGCTGGACGAACTGACTGTCTGGTAGGGTGGAAATTTGCTCAGCCTCCGGGTTCACAGGGTAGCGGCCAGTGGTTCCTCACAGACTGACTGCGGTCAGCAGCGGGCAGAGTATCCCAGAGGCTGCTTCCAGGGCTCGCATTTCGACTTCTTCGTCAGCACCCCGGGCGATGAGACGGAGCACACCCCTCAGCAGGCTTGCAGGGGGCACTAAACTACAGGGAGTGCCTGGCCCGACTCCCGGCGTGCTGGGGTACTATGAGGGATGCAGGCCCAGCGCCTGCCGTGGAGCAATGAAGCAAAATCATGTTGTCACGCAATGAGAAGTCGTGGGCAAGGGAAAGAGCACAGGGTAAATAAAAGTCCACACTTCCTACCTGTCAGGATCAGACTTCTGAAGGAAAAGAGAAAAATAAGGAGACCAAAAAGGTAGCTCAGGAATACACAATGCTGCGAGGTTCACCTAAAGAGAATACAACTCCACGTTCTTCAACCAAAGGCTCAGGTTTTCCCTGGCAGGAAGGATGTTTACTCCTGAGAATGGCATGTGAAAGGAGAAAATTCTTCACAGAAGACAAAAGGGTTGTTGTAAGCCCTGAAGAAGGCAAGAGTCTGAATCAAGAGTCTGAATCTCCAGAGAACAGCACAGGCTACAGTTTAAAGGAGGTCCAAAAATAGTTTATCTGATTACTGTAGGTGTGTAACAGAAGAATGGGGGAGTTTCAGCCTGTGCAAGACAAGAGCTGGATGACAGAGTAACAAGTTGGAAGTCTGTGATCCATCAAGGCCCAACAAAGATCTGAACAAGACACCTGTGGATTAGAGAGAGAAGGACGTGCAGATGGGGTAGTATCTAAAGATGATATTCAGAGATAGCATGAATGAAACAGCGCTGTTCTTCCATGTGTGCCTCGTGCACAGGGAAAGCAATTAGCCAGATAAAAAGCACAAGAAGAACGAGTAATTGACAGTGCTATGTGCTGCAAAGCTACAGTGAATAAAGAGAAGTCACAAGCTGGTTTCCTTGGATTCGGGCAGCTAGAGAGTGGGATACTGGCTAGCTTCGATACGCAGGGCGGTACCGCCCTGCCCTGAAAAACGAACCCTGGGGATCGAAGGCGAGCATGTGATGTCCCAGGAGAGCTGCAGCCAGGGGCTCCAAGCTGGCCTGGCTCAGTTACGTGGGGATAACCCAGTTTGGGTCTTGCAAAGCAAGGCCTCCATCCATCCACCAATCGCCCCACCAAGTCGCTGGAGATCCTCCGTAGCACCTTCCACGATACACCGGGCATGCACCAAGGCTCACCGCCACGCCATGGCGGAGGGGTTGCTTACACGACATATCCAAAAGGACTTAAACATAATACTGGAATTAAGTTACCGAGAAATGCAGGTATGAGGGCATGAGAGCACTGGCCTAATCTGCTTTTGAACTTAATCTGAAAACAAAACATTACAACAGTTCAGTTCCAGGAGACTCAAACACTCCCCATTCACCCCAAATTCCAGTYGGTAAAAGCTTACAGTTTACCATACCATAATGACACTCTCATGCTCTCAGATATCAAATATTTCCCCTAGAAACACACTCATACTAACACAGTGCAAGAGGGTAATGTAAAGCAATACTATCTCATGACCTTAATTCATTTGAGCTTTTCTCTTTTCTATAAATACTGAAATTCTTCAAACAATAGAAATTTGCATAAATTACATGGTAGCTTCCCTGTTACCACCTTAACTGTTTTGGGGGTATACCAGAGAAAATCTGCTGTAGGCTTTTATAAATCAGATTTTAGACAACTGTAACATACTTAGTCTGAATTACTACTATAAAATAATACATGGCACTTTGTTTCTTTGTACTTTGACTTCACTGGAAAAAATAGTGCTTTAACATCTACACAGTAAATCTCATTCCTGGGACATAATTCCAGAAACATGGATTGCCTCTGCAGCCATTACATAGTCTTTGCATCTAGCCTTGAAGACAGGTATATCATTAAAAATTGAATCTCAAATATAAATAACACATTCATCAAGCTTTTTTTCTTTTTTCCTTTCCCCCCCCCCTCTAAATGTTGCATGTGGTTGATTTATCCCATCTATGCCTGAAGCGCTAATGAGCCATGGAGAACACCTTAGCTTAGACCATCTCCAAACTTCATGAAGTGAGATAACGCAAATGAGGAGCGCACATGTGCGGAGCCTTCCAAGGGCCTGATAAAGGTGCTAATAAACCTGAGCAAATTCCGATTACGGMTGTCTCATTACTTACGTTGTTGCATTTGCTACAGATAGCAACGTTGGTAAATTAAGCTCCAAAAGTGCAATGTTCCAGTCGGCCCACCTGACTGAGCAATGAGAAGTAATAAAGGGCAACGGACAAAATCTTCCTATTTTTTTCCAGAGCTCACCGGGCCAAAGCCAATTTGCAGTTGCTTAAGATAGTTTCTAATGCGCACATCTCACTTTTTAAGGAGCCAAAAGGGCACAGAACACCGCATTTTACCATCTAAATTCTTCAAATGTGCTACCTGAAAGCCCAGGTGGCATCTCTAATCATAAAACAGCCTACACTAAGCAAATTCTTTCGCCAGAATCTCTTACACTCTTTATTACTACATCATTTTAAGAAACTGCTGACTCGGCACCAGCTCCTTTCCTGTTGAGAGGATAAATTCCTGAACAGGCACAGATGCGCCAGGCAGAAAGCGCCAGAGGCGCGCTTACCGACGAGGATTCACGCGCGAAGACGGAAGCAAGCGGGTTCGCCCTGCTCCCGCGGCACCAGCCAGGCATCTCCTCGCAGCCCTCCGCACCTCAGCAACGACACCGCCAAACGGAGGTGCCGGCCGCTACGCGACTCCAGACCTGCCCGTGGAAACCTCCACCCGTAAAACAGGGTTATTTTAGCTCTTCCCGCCCGTGAGCTGAATATCAGGCGGCAGGAAGGTGGCAGAGCCAGGGAAGCGCATCGCCGCTGACGGGTGGGAAGTGGCAATCTGGTGACGGGCGGAGGTGTGCRGGACACGGTCAAAACACAAGACGAGCTAACCTCACCTCACAAGATGTCATGGAAAACACACAGTGGGCTGTAACACAAGCGAGGAAGAAAATAACGATATCTAAACTTAATCCAATTTAGTAAGGATCTCATAAAATCACTTCTGCTAAGGTAGAAGCTGGAGGTCTCAAAAATGAACAGTTCTTGGAGCTGCACATTCGCAAAGCACAGGCAGGATTGCAGATCTTCAGAGCAGAAACCAAGGTGGCAGCAAGATGGGTCAGAGAGGAAATACACAACGACAGAATTATTTGTCCACATCATGTGGCAGGTAAGTAATAGAAACAGAGCCCAGGCCCTATAAATCCCGCACAGAAGCCTATCAGGCTGGCTGCCTCCTCTCCCCAAAAGCTCATTAACTTTGACAGAGATGGAAAAAGAACACAAAAGCAACAGATATTTATATGTATGTATATAAAAAAATCTTCTCTTTAAGAAATAAAGTGTTTTATGAACTGGCAAGAACAGAATAAGTATATTGGGAAGGAAGAGAAAGAAGTCTTGCTTTAATTTAGTTTGTCTTTCAGAAATCTGAAAAACCTCCCTGTTTTCTTCCATCCACAATGGTACAGGCATTTTCTAATGAGAGGGAAAATAAAAGCCCTCAGGTATGCCAGGGTCTCTGCTGCTTCTGTGTAGCACCTCTGACACTGATCTGTAATGCTTAGGTTTAATTAAAATGTGAGCCTTAATGAACATTCAGGGGAATGTGCTATTTAAACAGTGTCATTCAAGGACAGCTTCATTTTCAAGGCAGCAATCAGTCTTACTCCAATCAAAATAAAATCAATAAAGTGAAACTCAGCAAATCAGACACCGTGTGAATAACTGCAACACTAGAGATCCCATCTTAATCAGAAAAAGCAGTTAGCATGATTCAACTGCTTTTACGTGAATGACTCTGGATAAAGCCCCCCTTCCTGTCAGCCCGGCGCAGCAATCCTAGTACCTGCTCGGCGTCTGCAGGCACAGAGCAGTCACTTGTCCTTAGTTTCAAAGGGCGCCAGACAAGAAACACGAGCGAACGCCGGCACAACCCATCGCCTGCTGCTCGATGTGCCCCGGCCACCCCGTGCAGAAGGGGGTGCAAACGGCCAAGCGCACCCCCGGCTCGGGGGGCCGTCCGGGGAGCGGGGCCGCGGGCCGCGGGCAGCCCCTGCAGCCCGAGGGACGCCGAGAGGAACGCGATCAGCCTCGCCTCCCAGCTGCCCGGCAGAGCACCGCACACCCTTTCTTTTTGTTCTTTTCTTTTTAATCACTCTTAAGTCTTCTATTGCTGTCAGAATACGGGGGGCGTTGCTCCATACAACACTGCCTCCACAGTATTGACTTTCTGCTCAACATACATTCTTTATAGCAACTTTATTCATGATGTTCTAGTTAAATTTCTGGTAGTATTTCTGTCAAACTTTTTTTTTATATATTAAGGACTTACAACAATCATAAAAATGCGCTCTGGGCAAGAACTCAGCGCATAAAGGCTCAGCTAGGGAACTCACACTGCTTAAAGTGAACTTAGTATTTGTAAAAGGTACCGTGAATGCAAGAACTGTCAAAACCATCAGTAATTTTATAGTACAGGTGATAACGCTAATGCAAAGCATCTCCTCTCTCTTTCCCCCCTTCCCCTTTTACTTCCTAGTCAACATTCGSCAACAACGCAACGGTGCCGTCACTTCTAGGAGCGGGAAGCTAACTCATCAAGACCGACAAGTCATCGTGTGGGCTTTCTGCCAAACCTATGCGTCAGGAAGGATGCTTCTTCGTGCTACAGGGACTCAGCCACGAGGAGCAAAGCAGCGTGCAGCAGCTGGTTTGCAGCAGTTGCACAGCAGCTCTTGGAAGCCAGACTTCCAAGCCACTGGAGAGGTGGGCTGGAATAGTCCCCACAAAGGCTCCATTTCATTAAAAATCTAGTCCACCTCTACACACTTAATTTTATCCAAAAATCTCCTATAAAACCTGTTTGTTGTATAACTTCTAATTTTCTTCCTCTATGGAAAAAAAGGGGAGTCAGTGGGCCAGCACAGTGCACAAATATACACATTAGAAGTAGCAAMGGGAAGAACCAACTCGGCTTGAAACACATCACAACTCCCTTGACTTTGTGGAGAACAACCGTACTCCCTGCCTGCAGGTGCCCGATGCTGTTGTGTGTACGTATGTGAGGTGAGCGTACAGCTGTCTTATGTTCCCAAAAGTTCTTCCCAAGACAGAGACAGAGCAAGCAACTTTTTTCTTTTTCCATCCCTCTGAAGGTGCTTCTGCAACCAGCAATTTAGGAAGACAAGGAAAGCRTTTTTCCCATAGATCTGACTTTCTGGAGCAGGAGAAAGTCCTTCTGCTCCATGGAACAAAAGTTACTGCAAGGATGAAGAGTTATACAGAGGCAGTGCTGTGCCACACACAGGGCTCTGGACTGGACCATAGGTCCCCCCTGTTTCCTGTTATTCCATTAACCACCCCTACTTCTTACACATCTTAGCTAGTCTTTACTTCCTGCCCCAATCCTTCATTCTTCTCAAGAAAACTTTGATGGTAATATGGTGTAAGAAGTCAGAAATTCCTTGTGCATGATTAYGTGAAGAAAATTATGATCTTTGATTATTCTTTTTTAACCAAAAATTTGGTTAGCTAGACTGTCCCTTTTTAAAAAAGGGCGTCAATTTAAAAGTAAGATGGCAGCACTCCAATAATATTGGGTACACAATTGCAGGGATTAAGCAATTTGATTCAGCTTCTTGTTTTGGAAGTCAAAGTCAGGACACCRTAACTTGCCAAGCGAATGACCCCGAGCAGCCTGCGTTGGCCAGGACAGGCAATCTGTGCGGGCAGTCTGCTGGAAAGCTGGACCAAACCTGAGCGCTCTTGCAACGGTTCACGCAGTGCCGCAGAAAGCCTTTCTCTGAACTGAGATCTGACCTTTTCATTTATTTTCCTGGYCGTTTTACTCACACGAAGAGCCTACCYRGGAGGCAGATGAAAATGAATTTGAYAGATCTCTAATACTTKTTCAGGTAGATCATAAAAACTTCCTACAGTTTATACAGGATACCAGTTAAAAAAGCAAACTCAAACAAATAAGAGAAAATTATTTTCAAGTCAATATTGAGATGTCTAGGTAGCACTGTACATATAACAGATTAACATATCTTTACACTAGCTTGCCCATCTGAATCAGCATTACTGTCCCTTTACTATGATTTGTGATCTATCTTACTTGAAAAAATATATTTGTAATGACTTCAGAACTACACAAAATCAGAAAGAGTATATTTTTAAATTTAAGTTTTACAAAATCAAAAAAATTAGTATAAATTTGAATTTTTTTTTTTATATTTCTTCAGCTCTGCTTAACAGCATGGACTTAACGTACTTACCCATTTGTCTCTCAGAAATGGTGTGAGGAATAAYTGCTGTTCTTAAAAAAAGCTTAGAAAGTGAAAAATATCATTTGATTGATTAAGGAATATTATCATTGGCTCCTTTCTGAAGAGGCTAGTACGGCTTCATGGGCAGAATGTCTATTTTACTGAAAAATATTAATGAAACAAATAATATTGCAAAGTTATGATTAAACAGAAAGCCATGAATTACAACCAYTCTGGCTCAAAGAATTTATTACAGTAGTTTCATCTATCATATTTGTTGCAATGCATGAAAAATGGTGACTTTAAAGAATTAAGTATTCCTATTGTTTTGCATCACAACTTTATTTATTACCATCTTAGCCCTAAAAGCAAATAATCAGTATCAGACAGTAGATTACACATKACATAAAAAGTGAAGAATAATGGGAATAAAACACATCATTAGGATATAAATCAAGGGAGTGGCTCACCATATAAACATCAGAAATAAAAGACTACTTTATGCCCCCAAAGTATTCTATTTCTTTTCGTTATATGTTACAAGAAAAAATTATTGATAGATATCCGTCAGCAGGAGACAGCAGGTCATATATCCAGCATCCCTTCCTGTTTTCCCTSAGTCATAACGCTAAAACACCTCATTTCTTTCGCTCCACTACATTGAATCTGGGCAAAGCACTATTGAAATAGAGAGGTGAGAGAGTGCCAAGGCAAACCCTTGAGAAAAGGGGAGTCGTCTGATGCCAGGAAAGCCACTGACGTCCAAGACCTCTTGGCGTACCTTGCCCAGGCTGCCAGCCGGACCCTCCACGCAGCCCTCTTCYGCACCCCTATCCTATCCGACTTGGCTTTATCCCCCTGCTCGGGATCCAAAGGGCTCTGGAGGCCTCTGCAGGGAAACACCAGGAGAGAGCACCTAGCAGTTAGGTTCAGAAGATGCCGACGTTTATCGCACGGAGTAACAACCAGACAGAAAAGCAAACACCGTGTAGAAGTTGACCAAAACCTTAAGCAGGAGTCTCCACACTTGCAAACCTTCTCACACAACCCAAACCTTGTGTTTATGCACTCGGGGACTAGCACTTTACCTGATCTTAGAGTACTCTGCCCATTTATTGCCATGGCAGGAGACTACCTGCAAGTCCCTGGTGTGATCCAATATGTTCTGTGAAGCAGAGTCCACGTTATCTCCTTCTCCTGCTCTTCAGCTGTCACTACCTGACTCCCAAACATGAGTCTGCAGAATGTTTTTATGGGAATCAACAAATTCCCCAGAATGAAGGCAGAAAAACATAATACAGAAAAGCTTTCAATTCTGCCCTAAAAACTTGTCAAAGTAGGTTAACCCCTCCCACCACCACCCACCAAGGTTGAAGAGGGCAGTGAGGACCTCTATGTTCCTTCAGCTAGATGTGATTTAGTTTTCTTATAAGTACCTTTTTGCTGTCCTGGAAGCTAACTGCAGGAGAGAGCGTAGCTGCTGCAGCGTTAGGTCCCAGAGCAGCCCRCAGATCCCACGTAGCTGCAGCTCTTACCCCCGACTGCACCGACCCTTCTAGGTCACCATCAGCCTGGAAACATAGTAAGTTGGGACCATCTGGCTCCTTCATTCATGTCTAAGAATCACAAGGGTGATCAGATGCTCTTACCACCCCATTCAGCTCACGGGAAAGTCAAACTAGCTTTTGTTATTAGACCTTAACGGCAGCGGGAGATATGCCTATTCCTTATACGACAGTCAAGAGCCACCTAAAATAGCACCAATTTTTAGTGTGTGGTCAGGCAAAACATCTACTTCAGAAAGCAGAGAGCAAGCACGGTATCACCGAGGGGTATTCTCCTGTGGCTAAAAGTAGCAGTAAATCCGCACGCTTCACTGAGGGCTCATTGAAACCGCAGCTTTATCTTGAGTTAACACTGTAAACTGCAAAAAGCATGGTAAATTATACGCCTCGCAGTGTACAGCAAACACCAGCGAACCCTTTCCTTGCCTGCAACAGCAGATACCCTCCAGCCCGCCAGAGCAGAGCGCTCGCGCCCGGAGAGCAGCACAGACGTTGCCCGAGGAGGCCCTGAAAGCCGTGCCCGAGCAGGCTCCGCGGTCTCCCCAGGAGACCGCCCTAAATCCAGGCAGGGAAACGGGCCGCTACCCAGCATCAACTCCGCAGGATGGCTCTGCTACAAAAAAYGCTTAGGGCAGCTAGGGGAGATCACCACATGGCTTAGCTACGGGGGCCTTCGTGGGGCCAACACACCTGGGTGCTGCTCCACACGCCTGCCGGAGCCACACAGGCCTTTGTGAGGTCTTCTGAAACGGAAATATCTATGCGATGTTCCACATTTTGCCAGGAAACTGCTACGTCTTTATCTTAATGTTCGTCGCCTTCTCACTTGTGTGCAGCTAGAAACCTGTTTTTGAGTACAACGCTGGCAATTCTGGGTAACTTCCCAACATGCACGCTCCTTGCCACAACAGCACAGAATCCTACTTCATGCCTCTAATAGTGCCAACAAATCAAAATAAGCAGATTAAAAATGTTTTGTAATAAAGTCATGTAGAAAGTTGATGTAGAAAAAACTGACAATGCCCGAAAAGRGGCTGCTCCCAGCAGAAGCTGCAGGTTGGCTGCAACAGGCAATTTGGACTAGCTCAGTACAGTCTTAAGTATACTCTAAATGTTCTTCATTGAGCCAAGTTGCAACTTTTTGACTGCTGGGTTGAGTAAAATGGATGGATTTTTAAGTACCATGTTATTTAGATGAAAAAGACTTGTGAATGGACAGACCTTTTCAGCTGTATGCGAAGTTCATCAGTGACTAGCACCAAGACAGAGAAAGGGAATTGCCTACGATCAATCCAAGGTCTGAAATGCAGGAGAAGCAAATATATGTACAGCACCCACAACAAGGAGATTTCACCGGGCAACACCCAAAGTCAAAGTAGTGCTGTTCTGAAACCAGGTTTCCAGGTTAAGCACCAACCCTGCTTAGCTAATGGATTTCATACTGCATGGAGGCTAATGCTGAAAAACGGCATGCACTCCTGTGAGCAAAACGCTGACTGGAACTACTCCCCTATGCAATGYGCTTTCTTATATCTTCACATATATGGCACATTTCACAAGTTCAGCTCTGCCCTAAGTCAGGAGACTATTAAAAAGGTTTGGTCCTGCTTTCAGTTCCTATGCAACACTGTCATGAAGCAGCATGAAAACACAGAATTAAGGATTGCCTGATTCTTGCAGGGGTGCAGAACACAAGAGAATCCGTGAGAACTGAAATTCCTCATCCTCTTTGGAGTCAGGTATTTTATAATTTTTGTCAGCTTGGGTACAGAGTATTAAGTTTATAAACGCATCAGGAAGAGGTAAAAAGGAGAGTCGGTATGATTCAGCAACCGAATTACAAGATCACTGGAAAGGCTGTTGTATGGTTCACCACATAAGGCAAACTCAGGAATTAGATAAGCGAGGTACTGAGGCCAAAGGGGAGAAGGAGGAGAGGCAGCCAGCTCGCCCACCGCCAGCTCTAGCGGCGAGCTCGTGCAGTGCCGACCTCCCCGGCCCATCTCGGCTCTCTTGCCCCCCTCTCCCTGCTCCCTATAACCGCAGGTCCTGCGCTGGCCCTTGGTGCACCTCCCTGTTAGTATCTGCCAAGTTTCCTTCCAAAAAGGCTTATTTAAATGACCCTGCTGGGTCCCCTTCCGCCCAGTGCTAGAGCATCCTATGGGAGGTTGGAGTTCTCCCTTATCATCTGATGACCCCTAACTGCCCTTCCAAGGGTTTTGTGTGCCCCTCTCCCGCCTGCTCTCCATCCTCCCTCCCAGTTTGCTCTTCTCACCGTTCCCCAACTATTCTCCTTCCTCCTCTCCGGGAGCAGTATCATTTCACCTTTACATATCCCAGGGAAAGAGGCACAACTGAAGCAGAACCACTATTACAATGAAGGCCATTACTCTGCCGCCACAAAAAATGCCTTTTATCTACAGGCAAACGCAAATGTGCTTGAACTCTGCTGTGAGTCAGGTTACCACTTATCCCCAGGCTAACGTTCTGGTATTTCACCCAAAATGATACAATTCTGCCCAGAGATACGGAGAATACTCTCTGATATTTCAGAATTGATCAGCACAGGCACTCAAAGGCACGAGTTACAGACAGATAAATCACGGCCCAGGGTAAGGTGCGAGACTGGGCGAGCAAGCTCACAGCTGGAATTGTGAGAGAAGAGTCTGAAAAGAAAGAGCAGATGGAGAGAAGACCAGAAGGGAGCAAACAGGAAAGTCGGTGCCTTTGGCTCCATATTCTTAATCCCGATACACACACATTTTAAAACTCTGTCTTTCTGTATGATGCTTTCCAAGAGGAAGACGATAAAAGTTACAGGGCATAAAAATTATTAAATCAAAGTTTAACAAAGAGTTTGTTGAGATAAATATTAGAAATCTGCAAATAATTTATTAAAATTCTCGGGGATTGATTCAAGTTTTGCTGAAATCCAGCCAAAAAAATCCATCCCTTCAATAAAGGGAAGAATCTCGACAAATCATTTCATAAATATTTGATAAATACTACTTGTAAAACTTCATTGAACTCCAAAATTTAAATACGCAAGGAGAACAACACAGCAAATACTGGGTAGAAGTTTCAAAGCTTGGCCCCCAACACTGCATGGAAAATCCTTTAGAGTCCTTTAATTATCTATTAATAGCAAGAGCATAAAAATATATAATGATGCTAAATATTAGCACCCTCTAGTGTGCACCTCCGCTTATTAATACTCTACTCTAGTTCATTTCTGTGCTCAGGTCACCCAAAACTCCAGACAGCAGGGTATTGGTCTAAGGAGATATATAAGCCAGCTCTCACTTCATTCTTTGCAGTACCTTCCCACCTATACAAAAGCATATGGGCACTTCCATAAAAAATTGACACAAGCTTGATTAAATTATTCTTTTCTCAGAAGGGCTGACATTTCTTGTGCATTTTTTAGTTTTGTATTGCTTTGAGGTTGACATAACAGTATTTTTTCAGGCAGCCAATTAACAAAGAAAGTACTTGCCAAAGAGCAGTCCTAAAACTTCCCCGGAGCTAAAATTGAAATTTACATAATTATTCTGCTAAAGGTTTGAGATATGATTGTTTACATCTTAAATTATTCTTACAAAAAGTATATTCTATTAAGGAGGTGCTTAATTAAAATAAAAACAATAAAACAGTAAGAGTTTYAATTGGTTCTTCACTATAAGGTACCTTACTTTCACCTGAGGTGTTTTATACTTATATTTTGTTCCAGGTATGTTTTTTAATCATGCAAATTAATTTATTCATTAACAAGGCTTGAAAAAACACTGTTTGCATTTTTATAGACTTTTTTTTTTTGAGAGAGAGGGTAGGGAGAGACACTGAAACCTTCTGCAAAGAAATCTTTTAAACCCATTTATTAAAGCAATCTTTCTTCCKTTCATAAATACCGCAGTCACCACTTAGAGGTCAGCATTTCCTAACGCTTATGCAAAACCATCAGAGATTACTAGAGGATCATCTATACCTAAGCAGAAGCTATATGCTAACTGTGAGGCAATGGCAGACAGAAGTTGGCTTTCCAACAGAACATGGACTAAAAAAAAA
>NW_028187044.1:2375775-2486549 GCF_003343005.1 Rhea americana | reverse complement strand
AAAAAAAACATGTACAGAAAAGGAGCTCAGAGGGAAACAGCATCCACAGGCAAGGCAGAGCAGCACTCAGCTGCTACTGCCCTTGCCACCCCGCTGCCTCAAATTTAAGGCCTCCTTAGGGGTCAAAATTGGGACGTTTTTCTGRCAGGTGGTGAGCAAGGCCCAGTGGCAGCTCAGCGAGTTCTGTAAGCTGCTCCTTGCCACCAAACCCGTGCGCGGCAGGGCTTCCCCGCGCCGCCTCCGCTCGCTCCCAGGCTGCTCCCRGGAAGACCCGAGGCCGCGGCACACGCACCGTCGCGTGCTCATCTCCTCCTTTTTTCGTTTTTACTTTTTGCTTGCTTCTCACCTGGAGTCAGCATTCTCCAGGACATCACGACTGAGCTCTTGTGGGAACAGGAATACCTCACAAATTAAAGTAAAATAGAGAACAACAACAACAACGGCAGAAGCTCTTGAGAAAGATCTGCTTTACCAAACAGGAGTTCTTAAAATAAAGAATGAGTCAGGAGAAACAAAATATGTTCAGTTAGCAGAGCTGTTTCTATATAGACTGCTTTAAAGCTTTCCATATGGGATAAACAGATGTTAGCATGTACTAGGGAACAACAAATATCCCTTGCCTGACATCTCGCACATTATACCATTGGATTCTATTTTTATCAGACAAAAATAGCGCTTGCTAATATAATACAGAGGAGGAGGATCGCTATATATGAGCAACCAGCTTCACCCACTTTTAGAGCTACACGAGCATCCTGTGTCATCTTGGGCATTTCATTTTTCCCGTGCTCATGTGTGTTTTCAGTCTCAGAATTGTGGTTTTTCCCTCCCACCTTTCTTGGTGGCCCAAAAGAGCTTCTAGCTGGCTTTACGCATCAGCTTATGGCCCCTCTAACACCCAAAAGGAACACTTTTGAGTGGGCACCATGTCATTTAATGTTATATTTGCATCACTTCTTGCTGTATACAATAAAACCTGTCAAAGGCGGCCCAGTGCTAAGCACCAGCTGCCTTTGCAATAAACCGAACAGAAAAGCACATAGGAAGTCTCAACTGAGAGTGGCTCTTGCCCTCTCTAACCACAAGTAAACCAGAAATTAAGTCTAAACCTAGTCAATGCCCTCTGACTAYGAACGCTAGTTCCTGGGATGCCCAAAGTCAACAAAAGAAAAAGAAACTACTAGATTTCTTTATTTTTGAACATAGCAATGATCAGATTKCACTGCTGACCAGTATTTTCCTGCTGTCACCTCCCAGGGACCTTCAGTAGCTTCCTACAATCTGTGCAGGACTTGGCCTCCAAAAGTCACTGCCTTATCCAAAGTTTCAGTGAAATAATATTTCATATAAAAATCTAAGATGTCTCAGTGGTAAAATACAAAAAAGTATAGAAATTAAACTGGTTGGTTAGTTGCCCAGTAAAGCAGAAAATGAAATATACATTATTTGCTACATCATAGCAAGCTGCACTAATAATTACTTCAYTGTACTGATATTACAAAAAGGGGGGTTTTGGCAGTAATTGGAAAGAGTATTTAAAAGTCTATTCGACTGTCACATATTGTGGGAGAAAAAATTACCAATGTGGTTTTATAATGCAATAGAAATTGTGTTGAGTGAACCTCAAAAGAAAAGAAATTCTTTTAAGATTCAAAATATTTGGATCTCCAGGTGAGTTCATCCCAACTTTCTTTTGAAACAGTTTTATCTTCTATTTCTTCCAAAAAATAAAATATTAAAAAAAAAGAATCCTGTCCTCCTTCCTATCCTCATCTTCCTAAAGCTCTAAGTCCTACTAATTAACAACATCTTTCTAAAAACTTGAGTTCTCTTTTCCTGAATCTGAATCTTTCCTGACTTGCATTTCTTTAAGAAATGATGATATCCAAATATTTAGTTCGTTATTTAGGTTTTGATCACTACTGCCTGCCTTCCTTCTCAGTTCTGATTGCATATAAGGTATCAAAAGAAGTTAGGCCCACATTACGACTGGTGACATCACTACATTAGAGTAGCTTACCATTCATATAGTATTTATTTTAAAAGTAATAAATACCCTATAGAAACGTAACTTCACGTCCCGTCCCGTCCCGTCCCTCCTCCGCGCGGTCGCGCCGGCCAGGCTCCCGCGAGCCTCCGGGACTCCCGAGGCCCCGGCAGCGACAGGCACCACGCGCGCGTCCTACTGCAAATCGCAGAAGGGCCACGTCCAAACGCTCACGCCGGCGGCTCTGGTTCGAGACCCGCAGCCCTCTCCCCACGCGAGCGCACCCGGACCCGCACCCGGCACGGCAGCTCTCCCCGGAGCGCGCAGCGGCGGCCCCGGCGAGGGGCTCGGCACGGGCAGCCCTCGCTTTGCTCGGAGGAAACTGGGCGCCAAAATAACCCTCTCGTACGTGCGCAATAACGCTTATACGAGAGGCAAGCAATAACAGAAAGTCACTTAAAACTCAAGCAAGCCCGCTTCCGAGAAGCTTAACCGACGTACTGACGCTATTCCTGGGGCTGGGATTCCTGGAAATCAGGAGGTTGTCGTAAGCGAACAGTACGCATTTTTAARCCAACTTAATTTGATTCACCCTAGATGAAGCTTTCAATTAATTTTATTTAGTGCTCTATTGAGAGGAAGCAGCGAGGCCCCGCGCGCACGGCTTGGAGAAACTCGCGGAGCAAAACGCATCTCCCTAATGCTGTTCTCTTGGAAAAAAGCGCTTTATCACTCAGCGCGCAATTGCAGGGGCACGTGCCTTTCTCCAGTTACATGTTTTCCTGCTTTCTCTCATCAAAACAAAATCTAGCTGCAGCGTACCAGCTCTCACACACAATAAAACTCCAAACAACTCACTCTTGGAAAAAAAAAGGCAGCCAAATCAGCTGATCTATTACTGAGCGATATTTCAGAAAGAAAACCAAAGCAACGCTCTCCGGGCACGTCGTCCTCGTCAGCAGCAACGCGCGGAGTCTCGGCGGCTTTCCAGGGCTCGGGGCTTCCCGGCGCGCCGCGCGGCCTCGCGCCCGCCTCCCGGCACCCCGCGGTGCGCGAGGGCACGCGGGAAAGCGAGGAASAGCGGCGAAGCGAACGCCCTCCCCAGCAGGTAACAGCTTCCCGGCTGGTAAGGTGTCATCCCACGCTCATGCAGCTCGCGCCGAGACCCATTTACCTGACAAATCACTGCCCCAAACTTCCAGCTTCATCATGTCCTTGCACACTTATGCCTGCTTTTTCTTCTCTCCCCTCCGGGGTGATYTGTGATGGTAGTGAACATCTGGCACCATGTTATAGTCAAGTTTCTTTCCAATTATTATGAAGAAACAAATATCATTTTAAGACCATTTTACTTTGCAAAAAGGTGTGTCGTAAGTAAGCTTCGAATATACATGGAAACACATTTTGACACTCTCAAACACACTCCAGCATACACCAAATTAGTCGCGTAATAGATCACACATAACCTTTTAACTCCACTCGGATTATAATAAGCAGGGTACGGGCCATTCAGAGCAATCGGAAACGTCTATTGACAGGACTCACTCTGAATAAATCTACTGCCTTTTCAGTGCATGCWCTTTTTCATAATTTGGTCGCTAAAGAATCAGTCCTTAGCTGGAGCTAAAAACCTAAAAACGCATAAGATTATGGTCRGAAGAGATAAAAACATCTTTTAATTCTACTGCTGAAGCTAGACAACCTGAGTATGGAAGCTCTTCCTCTGGCCTGAAGTAAGAGCAGCAGCTTTCAAATCTAAATGCAAACAGGTTACGAATGCTGCAAATTTATTTAGATGCACATTATGGAAAAAAAAAAAAAAACATTTTAACAGTTGCAACAAGACTACTTTTAAAGAAGTATTCACAGAACCACCCTTTATRGCCTCCTAACAGCTCACCAGCCTCACCAACATCACTGAAGCAAACTAGAGGTGGGACTGGACATTTACAAATGCATGATTCTTAGCCGCTGGGTTTTTTTAAAAAACTTGTTATATTGCTCTTCCAGGCAGCTGTATTTACATGAAACCTCACTTATTCCCAACCCGTTTTGTGCAGGAAGGTTTATTCCTTTGCGCTTGGTCGCAACTTCTTTAGCAATCAGAAGTCACCACAAAAGAATATGCATAACAGAAGTTTGCTTCACTTTTTGTTTCAGTCCAGTGTCTCTGAAGTTTTTAATGCAACTCTCTACAAGGTACAGTCCAGCACATACAGTCTTCACAATTAAATTTAACAGAGGTAATATAAAAATCAAATTTCAAGCACCCATGCACCCATGATCAATCCACCAAATGCAGTGTGTTATTGACAACACACAGTTAAAGTGCAGTTTGGTCTTTAGCGCTCGTGGTCTTCTACAGTAGCACTAACATTGTCAGGAGGCCACAAATCTGTTCATTCTGACCGACACTGCTGATTTTGGAGCTCAACCTACTGCCTGCACTTCTCACCCTGTCCAAAAGTAAGGTTTCCCCAATAGTGAGGGGTCTTTAACACACCTGCCTCATACGGCACGACAAAACATTGGCAGCCTCACGGATACCAATACAAACCTCGTGATTATTGCTTCTCCTTGAGGCTTCTGCAGTACTTTTATTTTCTTGGACTCTACTTAGCCCAAAGGTAATTTTATTTCCCAAACTCTACTGATATTTTTGACTCCATACAATTCTGCGTATTTCTGAAGATTTCCACCTATTTCAATTCTGCCGTTAAGGACACTAACTGCACTAATCTTCAGGCCGTCGCATTCTGCCATCCGACGACTTACCAGTGCTAAGTTCAGACAGGCTGCCCCTGCAGTGTTATTCAGCAGGCGCTCTGCTATTTAGATWCTATTTTCCCAAGCAATCAGGCTTGAGGACAGCGCAGAGCGCACAACTGACGGGTTCATGCTGAAAAGCTCACCTCGTTAAACCCTTCCCCATGGTCCAAAACCACTACGTGAGGTATTTCAGCCGAAAACAGGTCTGGCATACCCAATCATCCCTTTAGCTATTACCTTTCTAGCAAATTTGCCTCGGGGAAGACAAGCGTGTACTTTTTCTGCTGTGCCCGTAAACACGGGATTTCTTCTCCTGCACCAGTATGAGCACATGCATTCGGTTTCGTTCACGTTTGTCATAGCCTCCTCAATTTTCATCTGCAGCAAAATAKAAAATAACTTCATCCCTTTTTTAAGTTTTGTAAGACTTGTAAAACTAGGTACTGTTTTTCCTAACAGTTGGGGGCCAGGAGAAGGAACGGAGGGGGGCTTGGTTTAGCCTGCTGCTCAGACTCTTTTCTCCAGTTGTTTCATGCCACAGATCATGCATTTCCAGAGCTATTTCCCCCGCTAAGAGCATCATCTACGTACACCACATGCAATCTGCTGCCCTCTCAAAAACAGCTGTGCGTTCCTGCATCTCGCAAGGGAGATGAGAACGACCGAGACTGAAACAGCACCTTCTTGGGGGGCCCAACCTCCCCCCAGTTCGCACGCTGCTCGCCTGCGAGCGCCGGCACAGCCTCGCTGGGTACGCGTCCCCGGCTGAGCTCGGCACGGGACCGCAGGGGCTCCTGCCCGGGCTGCAGCCCCCCTCGGACCGACGACGGGGCCGCGCTGCCCTTGCCGCGGCTCTGCCGCGCCGTGCCCTGCCGCAGCGCTCGACCTACCGCTCCTGCTCCAGCGCGTCTGCTCCGCGCGCGCCCCGGGCGGATGCAACCGCGCCAGCACCGCAGCGCTCGCTCAGCTCCGCTGCGCGAGTTGCTCCTTTACTGTCCTCCTCTGGGTTTTTTTACTCTAGGAGACCTTCAACTGAACAGCAGCCGAAGAAAGAAACTTAATAAAAACAAACTCTAATTAATCCTAAAAGGGATCTGGGTAGTGCTCGGGGCTGAAGGGTTGCCCAGCTGAAACTTGGCCAATGCATCTCTATCTGAAGTCTGAACATTTGTAGGCAGAGCCACACGGAAAATCTCATTTAATGTACCGAGCGTGCCAGCRCTGCAGGTCTCCTTTCAGCCCCCGTGACAGCCACGGCGCACGGCTACCTACCAGGATCTGAATTCTCGCTGGTGAAGTTCTGTCCAAATAAATATCAAAATTCAAAGTCTCTAGGGCTGAAGACTAACTCCTGATTAAAGTATACCCTAAGCAATGTCGCCAGTCAGCTTCCACATCACTGCTTGTGACTGATGCAGCCGTGGCATCAAAACAATTTTACTATGTCACTACAACCTCAGCTCAACCTTGGAGGGAGAACAGAATCCATAAAGACTGAATTTAAATGCGTTTAAAAAAATATATATAGTTTCAAGTCTGATAATAATAAATTGCTCATTGAAAAAATATCTTTAGCTAATCTCTCCCATAACCCAAGCTTTGCAATGATGGGCACTGCACATAAAAGCATATAAATAATAGTATATTCAACTGAACCAAACTGAAGGAACTGAAAAGAGCTCCTTTTAAGTGAACTAGACAGTTCACCCAGTGTCCTGCTCCTGCCAGACTCAAGCAGGTACTGTCTGAGCTTCTAAAGATGTCCAGACCTGCAGCTGTAAAGTTTATTTTCCACATTCCAAAATGCAACTTGTGAGCGCTGTGAGATAGGGCTGTCAACCTTTAAATACAAAAGGGAATGGAATTAGTACCCTGTTGTCCACTGGTTTCTGCTTTTCTGCTACAAAACTGCAATGTAAATTAAATGCCATGAAACTGCTTATTATCTTTTTTCTATTCAGCTTCTCTAGATGTGCTATTTGCAGCTAATTTTATTTTCCTCACTATTGTCTGAAAGGAAGGGAAGCAATTACATGTAAATTCACTAGAGCTATGTATTCTTTGGAATTAAAGGATAACCGCTCACGTTTTGTTCCTTGTTGAGCTTTGGAAGTTTGCATTTTGGTCCATCTTTCTGCCTGTGGCTACCTGATTACAAGGCTGAATTTTAAAAGCATCTATTTGTAACGCCGTTTCTCTACGACATACGGCACCTGTGTCAGTAATGTTCAGCATGCTTCGACACAGATTTATTACCCAGAAAACTTTAATACTGGTAAATGTTTAATTTATAGCTTCACCTAAAAACATTCATCTAACAGCAAGGCAGATAGATGGAAACTGGCTTGCATTTCCTCGCGCAGGGCTTCGTGCCACATCACAAACACTACCRCCTTCGGTTAGGAATATTCCGCCACGGAGGTCAACGCAAAACCCAAGTCTACCTCAATGATACAAAAGCAATTCTTAAAATCYGTGCTGTCTTCAAAGCTCTCAAGGCAGTTTTTTAATACTCACTGAGGAAGCCTCATAAGGCTGCTACTTGGTAGCTGAATGTATGGAAGAGCCTAAACCAAGGTCAAAGAGTCAAAGAGTTCAGAAAATGAAGAAAGAAATGCAAATGCACTCAGCTTTCTTGTGTTGCCACTCTTATAATACAAATGATCATAAGCAGAAGGATAACGTAAAATTCAATAAAAACATAATGAGCTGAAATCAGGTTTTGTCCATATTTTCACGACAGACTTTGTCCATTAAGGAGCAACGAGGGCTGCACTAGAAACAGCTACCATCGAACATCAAAGGAAGCCTCCCAAGAGCTCAGTGSGCATCAAACAAATAATTGGTTTTAAAAGCAAGAATCCGCACATTTTATTTTGCCAGCATAAAGCGCGTTTCAGTTGAACCCCCCCGGCAATCTTGCATTTCAAAACCTGAACTAAAGTTACTGTTTTACTTATTCATTTCATTTCATTTCAGTCTTTGAGCAAACTCCATGAAATCTTAAGCCAAAGCTAAAAACTAACATAAACAAAAGAGTTTCCTTAATAAAAACACCCCCACACATATTGCACTGTAAGACAGAGCCCTACCACAGTGAAATACCTTAAAAGCTCCTGTGCCTGCACTCAGGCTGCAGGAAGGCACAGTATTTCTCCACTTGAGTCTCCCCAAATGCATAAGCTTCAGTCTTACGTGATCTGAAGTGAACTGAAGCATTTCAGAGTATTTTCTGGGTTTCCAGATCTCCCATTGCCCTCCGCAGGTTCCGGTTTCTTTSCAACAGGAAGAGGTAGATCTGCCCTCCTGGGAGCGGGAGGGCCAGCGAGGGGCAGGTGCTGGTCGTGATGGTCCAGGTGGCACAAGCGCCAGGGCGGAGGGGCACGCACACGCACCGGGGGAAGACGCAACCCCGCTGGGAGCCACGGGAACCACGCGAAGGAGTCAACAAACCCTTGCTGTCAAACCCCTAAAGTCTGCCAAGAGCTCTAATGTAATTAGCAGGGGCGCCTCCGCGGAGGCAATGCAATGCAGCGCAGCGGTTACCTCCTGCGCCTTCCAGCCGGGCGAGAACTTCCGCGCTGCAGCAGCAGCGTGACACCAGGGAGAAAAGCTCTGTCCGGCACATTAGGACAGGGCCATTAAAGCAGTTACTAATATCAAACAGGCCTTCCAAAAGAAGAGCTATTAGAGGGGGAAGCGCTGACCGTACCATCTAAAATATCACAGGGTTTTATTTTTATATACTTATATATATATATATTTTATATACACACACAAAATATATAAATATACATATATACATTAAATATATAAAACATATTTAGTATATCTATATTTAATACATACCTATTTAATATACATATTTTTATATATTTTATTCAGAGTACATCACTGAAATGGAAAAACAGAAATAAGGAGACATATGGCCTGAAAAAACGATGCATCTTGTTGTTTCATTGCCGCTGTAGGCAGGCTTCCAAACAGTGCTTCCCTTATTGATGGAGAACCCCATTATTTTGTCTTTATAAAAAACACTAGCCCGTCCCAGCACTTCAGTGAATGATCGCTCCCTTTACCATTGCGTTTATTCCACAAAAAGCTGAAAYGATGAATAGGTTTGTTCATCTGGAAAGAAGGGCTCTAGACAGTCTCTGCACTGGATACTAYCGAATTGATGTATTTTCAGAACCAACTTCACACAAAAGTAACACCAGTGGGAAAAGAGAAAGAACTTAATCCCATTTAATTACTGATCCTCATCTTTACTACAGCGCAGCACTCAAATAGCCCAATGGAGTAAATTTCTGTCCTTTAATTTCTGTCTTTTATTTAGACAGAGGGAGATAGAGAATTTTCTTTTCCACACAGCCATTCCTGCTTTAGGTATCTGAAAGCACTTTGCAGAACAACGATCTAAATATTGGCAGACAGGCAGCCCCAGCTGAAGCACAGCTGGGAGCAGTAGGGCCTCGATCCTGAAACGTGTTTATCTGCACAACGTAGGAAGGTCAGCAGCCACCATCGGCTCCACTGTTCGCGTTTCACGCGTGTGCTGGAGAGAGCACGAATTTGTAAAGAAATAGGTTCATCTCCTTGAAAAAAATACAGCTTCTGTAATTATAGGTATCAGGTATAAAAAGGAACAGAAAAGAGAACAAATAGCCAAAATGCCTTACTAGTGTAAGGAGGTGCAATCGAATATAATGAAATTGCTGCCTTTTTTTCGGGAGATAAATTCGTTGTTTATCACTTCCTATTAACTTGGCCAAATATTATCCCCACTGTTAAAGCTGAATTCAATACACTTGTATTTTTTCCTCTAAGATCTTCAAATGAACATCTGTTCTCCTCAAATGCTGTTAATAGCAAAGGATGAAATTTCCAACTATACTCTCTTTGTTTTTCTTTTTTCTTCATTAGAGTATTACTAGCCTAATTAGCTAATTGCATCATCCCTTTCCACCAAAATTACATGCCTCAAAAGTGTCAACAAATAAAAAAAATAYAGCAACAAAGAATTAGGCTATGGAGAAGGAAGCCCATGGAAAGGCTAGCAATCGTGAGCCAGGGATCAAGGCAGGAATACCCTACGTTTTACACGCGGCAGAAGGCTGAGCTGCACAATAAGGATCATTTACTTGCGTAACATGACAAAAAAGATGCAAGCTATGAATCTCTCCTTCCTCACAAAGGACTGCCTTTTAAACCAGCACACAAAGCTGATTAAAATCTAAGATTCATTCTTGCCATCTCTCTCCCTCCTATAGATCAATAAAAGTTGTTTGGGGATTGGTCATGCAATCAGTGATCACGGGGGAGCTGGCTCCATTCTCTCAAAGAGACGTTTTATTAATTATTTTAGATGGGGGTGATATTTTGCAGCTCCATTCATTGAAAAAATGTTGGCCCTTCAAAACCTTCCCACAAAAACCCAAATCCCCAAAGCCAGCTCCTTCGTTTACCCCGTGTGTTTTATCACCCGTACTAAGCCGTACACTTTCAAACGCCGTGGCGACCACTCGGTCCTCCCGAAGCGCGTACCGCAGTTTATTCCGAAACACAAGCCAAGCCGCGGCCTCGGCCCAGCTGCGCGCGCCGTCACCGGCTGTTCGGCAGCAGGCATCGCTGCTGAAACCCTCTCCAAGGGGGGAGCGCCGCTTCGCAAGCCCCACTTCGCTAACTCCTGCCTTGAAATAAAACCACCCCCCTTTTTTACTCCTAAGACCTTTACAGAGCTGGTCACGAACTAGAATTTGTTGCCTCAAGAGGTAGCAGAGGCAAACGTTTCCACCAGGCTCGAATAGACAGTGGATCAAAACCAGATACTAGAGGGTAAATCCCAGTCTATTCTTTTCAATATTCCCAATCCAACAGACACGGGGAGAGGGTGACAGAACAGCCAGCAAAGGGTGGCCAGGCTTGCAAACTGTCCCTAACCGGGAACTCCGGTCTCACTCCGCAGGTATTTTTCTTAAGTTTTTATTGTTGCTATCCCCTCTCCCCCGAAAAATTCTGATTTTCAGTTTGATTTCAGTGTTCATTTATTTCACCTTGACTTTATCACTGTCTACAGCTTTTCTTCTCAATAGTAGTACAATACTCCTTTCCAGCCTAAGAAACGCCTTCTTTCTTAATTGCAAATACTGAAAATTCTTTTTTTATTTTTATCTTATCACGATGAGCCAATTCCTCCTCTTCCATCTAAAGGTCATGTTTGCAGTGTAATAAAGCAGCACTCTTCTACCTGGGTGTGCAGTGTTGAGACAATCTGCACGCAGGAACACAGACAAAAGAAAACTAAAGGGAGAATAATTTAGGGGAGGAGCTGCTTCATTTCGTGAAGTAAACGCGTATCATCACTGCACCTCAGTTAACTCCTACCCTTATCACTCAGGTGAAATCTGGGAACAAAATACAAGTTATATGGGCCATATTTACTTGTACATTTTCCCACGTGCTGGAACTTCAGTGATTAATGTGTTTCTAAACATACTGCAGCAGCCACATTGCAAGAAGCATGGCACGATTCCATAGGTTTAAAAGAAAAAAGAAGTTGAAATATCGACATACTATATGAAACATTAAGTATTTAAGATCAGAATCATAGCGGAAGTACATAAGGCAACAGTTAATGAAAGGAATAGCCTAGCACTCAGCTGCTCGAGATGAACGTTAGCAGAACAGACTGATCTCTGTTCGACCTCGCGTGCCAGACGAGCATCAAGGAACCAGAACCCAGCCAGGGACAACAAGGACACCATCCCGTAGCCTGCCTTGCAGCTCGGTAGGGTCTGCTGAATACCTAGGAGGACACCTGAGCGATTTTCGGAGTTCAAGGCCGAAGGTCTACTTGAGGCAAAGGGAGCACCTCTTCATGCTCCGTCAGAAGACGCACCTCACCTGACAAATACAGCGACTGGCAGAACACGTTCGTGTCCTCACACTGCAACTTAAGATCTCACTCTGTTAGATTAGTCTATTTAAATGCAAGGAACAAAGATTACTGAATCATCACCTGAAGTAGTAAAACATAGGYGTGTTAGCAAATCTTCTACCTATTTCTATTGCAAAGATCCATAGGATTCCTTTAAACATGCTCTTATATACACACACACGCATATATACATATTTTTATATAAATGCAACACATACACGTTATATAAATATCCTATGTGCATTATATACATTTAACATGAAAAGACTACATGCAAGTACATAATACATTAGGAAATCTATTTTATATAATTCATCATCTGCAAAAATATCATGTTCAAATATCATGTATCYGTAACGAAATACCAATGATACCAAATGCATTAAAAGCACATTTTCACTTGAGATAAATCATTCTGWAATTATTTTGAATTATTCAATTTTACCAAAAAGCATATTTACAGAAGTTAAGTTCAACATACGAAACTAGACAGAAATCATTAACTGAAAAGCCACATTTTTCACTCTAAAACTAYTGAACTGGAAGTATTAGTGATGGATTAGAAGTGTAACCGATGGATGATTTCATAACATATCATTATAAATTGGCAAAAAAGGAGGAAAGAAAAGATATATTGCCTAAGTTTGTTCACTCATATATTGCCTAAGTACAAGAATTAATATTTGTATCCAATTACTTACTTTCTTTCTTTTCTTTTTTTTTTTTTTTTAATGAAACTCTTAATTAAGCCTCCCAAGAAATAATACACTAAGGCCATTTAGGGCTTGAAGGCTAAAACCATAAGATGAGCAAACTGTCTCTCTTATACAGCATTTTTTTTCCTCATAGATACACAACTCCTCTAAAAACAAGGTGATGATCCCTATTTGACAGATGGGAAAAGAACAACCAGAAAGCAAGACAAAGTCATTTCCTGAAGYTGCACCTTCTGTCGGAGCCTGGCACAGAAAGCACTGCTCTCCCTACCACTGACCACCCAGAGAAACTGCTCTCCTGCAAGGACAAATAGGAACATGCTCCGTTTCAAACGGGGGAGGAAGAGACCAGGCGTTGCTGGTGCTCGTACGTAACCGCACGTTTGACCTTCAGTACGCGTTTTAGAGGAGGTCAGGCTCGCTAGGCTCACGCAGAGCGTGGGAGCTGAGCCGTGCTGCTCAGTCGCGCCTTGCCAAGGTGCACGGCGAGCCGGAGCCGGGCACCGAACCCGAGCGCTCCCGCCTGAGCCGGGAAGCCTTACCAAGGCACGCCAAATGCTATGTGTGACTTTTACTGAGAGTTATCCTCAACTTTTTTTTTTTTTTTAATTTTATTTAAGTCTTACATACTGATTTTATTTTTCAGGTCTTTAGAGACCAGTAGCACCCATTTCTAAAAAATATGCAAAAATATGGGATTTCCATACAATCAGAGAATTCAGAACAAAGTTTTAAACTGCAAATGAAGTGTAAGCTGTAACTGTTTGAAATCCATGTAGTACTACTCTATTACATTACAATGCAATATATTGTTTTAATTGCTAGTATTTAATTTCCAATGTACTGCCACATCTTGTCATAAGCACAAGATATCATTCCCTTGACTACCGGTTTTAAAATATATATTTTATTAGGTTAGCTTGTGTCTACTAGTCAAGAACTCATTCAAAATGTGCTGAATAACCTTGCTTTCCTATACTTCCACCCAGGTCTAACTGGCAGGTAACATGGAAAAGAAGATCGATGATGGATAGAAGTGAACTGTTCCATACTACCAGTTGCCTGTATCTTTAATCATCAGTGCTGTCAAAGACGATGTAACTAAGAAAATCTTTAATCATTATTAGTAAACTTGATGAGTAGAGAAAAAAACTGAATTGTAACAGGCAGAATGTGGATGACGGTAACTATCAGTCATTAATGTCTCAAACTGAAAAGTATTTTCCATGTATCATGTATTACACCAAATTAAGTAAGTGTCAGCCAGTCAAATAAAGGACATTGATTCATTGACAGAAGCCCCAAAGACAAATAGTATATCTCAATAAATCCATCAGTCTTACAGAATCATTTAAAATAAAACCACAGTACCTATTAAAAGTTTGAATTTGTCTTCAATTGGTCAATGCATTCTCCTCCCAATTCAAATCAGACTGCACCCATAAAAGTTGGTCTGAGACGGTTTCTGTGCAACACCAGCTTCCACCTTATGATTTCAATCTGATGGTTTTCTTTTGTATTATTGCACCTTTTACCTTATCATGTTTTGATTAAATAAACTGCATGTATACTGCTAATTTCTTTATTCACTCTTTTGGTAAATTTAAGTAACAGCTTTCCTAGAGCTCACGAATGGTTATCTGTTTGCAGGACAGACAGCCATGTGTCTTCTATCTTAGCTGTAAGAACTTGAAGCACTCAAGTGATGAGAATGCTCAAAAAAACAGAGAAAAGAGTAAAAAGAMGGATTTAAATCATAAAATCTTTTTTTTTTTAAGCAAGGCGATGAAAAAAGGAGATGCACTAAAAAAAAAAAAATGAACGACGAAGGATCAAGAAAAAGCAACCTTCAAGCTTTCGTTTCCTCTGCCTCACAGCACAGTAATACAAAGGACATTTTCTCAGGTGACACTGCCTAAACAGAAATTTTACCACAGAAATCACTGAGGTCAAGAATTTGGTCAGCCTTAAAAATGGCCAACACTAACATGGAAGTAAAATACATGTAGAATTCAGAAAATTAATGATAATGAATATTTTAAAAATGATTTCAAATCCTCTGTTACAAGAGCCTACCTCTGTCAAGGAGCAGGTCTTTAACGTGTGCTGCACAAGAGCTCTTATCGTTTCCTTCAGCCAGCGTGGCCCAGGCAGGAGCAGAGCAAGGTTTTGTGTCACACGCATCCCAGACGTGGTCCAGCCTGGCCATCGCTGCAGGCCACCCGCTTCAGAGCCAGAAGGGTCASGACACTCACTTCCAGCCCTTGGGGCCATCAGGGAGGGATGGCGTTCTTGGGCCAAAGCCCAGAAGTCTCCAGGGAACGTGAAGGTGATTTTAGAGCAGCAGAAAGAGAAACTAGCCTGCCATCCTGGACGACTTTCCAGAGATGATTGCTTTGGGTAAATACCAACTTTTTCCAGCAGTTTGGCAAGCATTTGCCTGAAGCCAGCACACCAGTAACGGGCAATCACCTTGCTTACTCGCTGGTGTGGAAGGGGTGCTGCCCCACGCCGTCCTCGGGAGGTTGCCTTCTCAGGGAAGCAATTCCCAGCCGGGAATCCTGACAGCAGCCGTCAGAAGGAAAGACTTCAAAAGGAGGATTTTAATTGTGTCTAAGTTGACCTCCTTTTTTAGGGATTAAAACTTAGCCCCAGGAAATGAATGTATTCTGACATAGCAAAACACGAGAAGACTTTCAGAGTGAACGTAGCTGTGGGGATACGGGGCCTGAGTTCTGGAGAACAAATTACCTCGGGCGTTTCGCCTCTGGCAGGCGCAGGAAAGACTTGGCTCATCGCAGAGATCAACAGAGTGGTGTAAGCGCATCTGCTGTC
Organism: Rhea americana; assembly: GCF_003343005.1. NCBI lineage: Eukaryota > Metazoa > Chordata > Aves > Rheiformes > Rheidae > Rhea > Rhea americana. The sequence goes on along the minus strand of NW_028187044.1, from coordinate 2,471,305 downwards.
CAGCAGCAAGCAGCAGCAGCACAGCTGGGCACTCCTGCACAGCCACGCAGGTGGAAGGGACGAAGTCCTGCTGAGGTTACTTTTCCATGGGGAGGTCCCTGTGTCATCCGGTGTTTGAATCCCCCTGCCCTGCCAAGACCCCTCCGAGTTTTATTCCAACAGCATCTCTCTCTAGTTTCTTGATAAACTGAGCGGACTTTAAACACGCAGTCAGCTCTCCAGCCAACCTGCTGGCTGGGGTATCAACTATCCTCGTGCTAAAAGGCACAAAACCCCCCCAAACTTAACGCAGTTTAACACACACAAAAAACAACAGTGAAACCGAAGCAACCGTATAACCTTCTGTTTTATTACTATACAGCCCCCTTTCCCTCATTTCACTTGCAGGATAACCACATGGCTTTCCATTAAAAGGCAGCTGCCAGCTCCGGCCGGGATGCTGGCCGCAGAGCAGCCGGCCCTTCGGACGCAAGCCCCGGCGCCGTCTCCGTGGCTTCTCGGGAGCAGCCGGAGAACAGGGCGAAGCCCTTGACCTTCACAAACACCAGCGGCATCTCAGCCGCCCTTCCTCGCCCACAGGATATAAACCAGAGATAGCACGGCTACAAATCAAGCAAGCGACAGAAAGGACCAGCGACAGCAACGTTCAAAGCTGCGCGCACGTATGAAACCGCCGTGTCTGTACGTGACCATGCATCTAAGCACTTCCCTCCAGACCTAGGCGAGCTACTGCCACCAGGCATGACAGCTAATGAGAGTCACGGAAGAGGCTGAAATAATGAGCCATAAAGTTACATCAGAGATTAATTTAGTCTTGTATAATCTAGTCACAAGTTATCAACTCTGTCACTAAGAAAAAAAACTTTGTGATAAAAGAAAACATTAAGGTAAAACAGCAGAAGAAAATYCATCATAAATTTCTCCAGCATGCTCTGAACACACTCTTTAGACAGCACAGTAAAGAGTTGACAGCTTCTTCTTGGCTGGGGTTTGTCTGACAGCCAACAGAAGAAAATACAATCTGATCTGAACCATAATTAATAAAAATTAATAAYGCCATCAATTAATTAATTTTAATTAATTCATTCTCTTTACCATCTTAAGTTGGTATTATTGATTTTCCATAAGAGGACCTACCATTAGGTAGAGCTTCTAACATGTTTTTCAACTGGCCACTTACCATAAAAAAAAAAGAATTTGTATGACTAAAACTGTTTTTGATCCTATAAATAAGGATCATCCAACSTATATTGTGTTTCAAGTCAGGCAAAAGAAACATGGACATTTCTGTTGTTACTTTGTTAATGTATTATTCCAAAACAAGAACCATTCAGACCCATACAATAAGGGAAAAAAGGATGAATACTGAGATCACTTCAGAGAGCATAAAACTAGAATAAACAAAGTCAAGCAAAACTTAGATTTCAGAAGAAGTTAAAAAAAATAACAATAAAAAAACCCACCAATGTCATTACTAAATCCCATATATTTTATTGGCTAGAACAGCTTCTAGCTACAGTTTCTAATTTCCCTATCAAAACTCTGAAATAAAATATTTTCATAAACACCTCTAGTAAAATTCGATCATGTCCTTTCCTTTCCCCTTCRCTTCCACAAAGACATAAGAAAATACACAGCATTGCTCTTGCACTTCTTTTTCTTCCCCWCATCCCACGGTTGCTTGCTCAAGAATATTTCCTAGCATGTCAGAAAGTTCAGGAATACATCCTGAACTGGRCGAGTAAATTAACATTCTGTTTTTGAAGACTATTTATATGGTTGCCCAGAAAACACTAATATAATACAAACTGGAAGGGATAGGCTTGGGATATCTCCAGGTTGCATAATGCAAAGAAAATCAAACAAAGATAAATAAGATCCTTGAACATAGACCAGGGGAATCTCGAACCACCACAGACATGTAAAAACAGATATATTACCAATAAAACCATGCCGTAAAGTCACTCCCTTTTTCTGCCACCAGACATTATGTGATTGCATCGTCTATGCCCCTCTTCTATCTGACCCCTCACAATCCCAGACTTTTGCAAATATTAAGACAAATGTGCTTTTTCAGTTTGACATGCAACATACCACATCTTAAAGGTGACTGGAAATGCATTTTATCTGCTGACAGACTTAAACAGAACACAGATATATATGCTTTTCTCTAAATTGTATTTAAAAYCCCCAAATAAGTAGCAGTTTGTATAACTTCATAACTACACCAATAAACTGCCTACATGCATAGTAAAGTATCTGCATACAAAGAGGGTAGTTAGAGGAGCAACACTTAATTTGAGTCCAACCATAATATATTTGACTGTAGTCAAATATATTATACAATTAGAGTCCAACTATATAWATTTGAAATATAGTCAACTGTAGTCTAAACATATAAATTCATACTATATACCTATACTCACACTGTGTAACTACAAAGTCAATATACACTATATTCAGTTATAGTCAGTATAAAAAAATACATATTTAGTTTTATATGCATATATACTTGCTTATGCATTTGAAGACTCTCTTTTATGGTCTTAGCAAAGTAGATTTCCTTTGGTAATATTTTTAATAGTCTATCTTACATTTGTTAATCCAAAGGAAAATTTGCTATTTACTGGCAGAACTAGAAGCTCACTCAAACCCATTTCTTTTAAAATTCACTATTAATTCATAATCTTCAGGGTTTTTTTCATTAAATACAAATAGGATTCTTGCAAGTCAAGTCAAAATATTCCCCAAAACAAATACAAGCCCCTGCACAGTCTCTAAACTCAGCATTTCCTTTCTTCATAAGTATACCTTTTCAAAACTTCATGTTGAAATATAATGAGAGAACAAAGTGCAAGCAACATTCAAATACATGGGACAGCAGAGGATGGAAAACTCAGTAATTATGTTGAACCCACTCCCTCCACGACACGTCCTTAGTTATCTAACGAACGTTACCAAACGTTCCTTTGTTTCCACCACAGCTACTGTATTCCACAGAAAACCTGTATCAGTCCACTGTCAGTCTCAACATTATAGGACTCGAGCTTAGCTGTTCTGAGATCTCATGGGTGAAATTCATCCTTGCCTATGGTTAGTCCAAGCTCCCAGTTCCCTTTTATAGTGCTGGCCTCAACAGAGCTGAGCTATAACCTGAACATCAGTTTTCTGAATTTTCAGACTTCTTATTTTTTGATTGCAAAAGGCATTTCCCCTAATTCTAACAAAACTCTGCAACCCTGCAGCCTTTCTCTATGCTTCTCAGCTGGCTTTCAACTTTCTCCTCAAGCAAACACCCTCAGCAACACAGTCTGAATTCTCATCTTTGCTCTATACTTTCTCTGTAGCTATGATCCCATGAGGTCTGATTTTGTCTTTGATGCACAGTCAAATTTTTTCAATCATTTGCCCCAAGATGAATAGAATTGCTTCAGGAGAATAATAGGAGAAACAGCTCCTTTCTTGCTCTCAGGAAAAGAAGATGCTCTTGTTTTGAAGGGAAAAAAAAAAAAAAAGAAAGAAAGAAAGAAAGAAAGAAAGAAAGAAAGAAAAAACAGCCAGAATGCTATTCACATAAATGCCCATAGGTTCCTCTGGCCAAGCTTGCTTCCAGTCTTAAGAGGAAAGGACTGAAGATCACGTCATGTTCCCTCCCAGAAATCTATGGAGATCTTGTTATGCCATTAAGTAGGAATGATGCACTAAGAAAACAGAGATAGGACTTCAAAASCCTAAAACAGACCAGGTGGGAAAGCTGCAATTTCCTCCTTCCACAGATGCTCYGAGAAATGCCCGGCCTCCCGGGCACTGTTTGGCCTCCCCGTAACATGCAACTCCAGGAGCCTGGGGAGGTGCCACGGGCTGAAGGTGAATGCACTGCCAGGGACCCCATGGACAGACAGCACGCCACTGAAACACCCGTTTCACCACAAGGCTTGGAAATCTCTCACGTGCCTATGTTATGTCCATTGTGTCTTTCCTTTAAAGAGTTTAACCGTAAAACTGCAAACTCGCTTTTGCCGAGATTTGGCGAAGAGATTGCTCACGCTGCATCGTGAACCTGGGCAAAGAGAAGAGGGTGCCGTGGGGACAGGCCCCCTGCGAGCTCCTGAGCTCGCGCAGGGCTTTTGAACAGAAGGGGCTGCGGCCTGAGAGCTCATCGCRGAAGCCAAGAGACAGGCAGCGGGCACAGGCAGCGTTCAGCCTCCGGAGGCTTAAAACACCGTGTGGAGAACGCTGCAATTCAGCAAACAGGTAGGAGAAGCAACTGTCCATCGTCTGGCCACAACTGGGTTACACACTTGCATTCATAAAAAATGGCTTTCAAATAATGATTTTTCCCTTTTAAAAATGTGCATCTCTACTATGATATCAAAGACGGAAACAACAGAACAGGGCTATTACAGAACGCTGCTGTGAACAACCCTCTCCATCAAACTTCCAGCAGTCAGTTCCTCCCACGCCAACGCACTGATTCCTCCTGGCCAAGGATCTGCTGCGGAAGCAAGTCAAGTTCTGCACTCTCACACCAGCCTCTTAAATGAAAACAAAGGATTAAAAAAAACAAAGTTGGAAGGGACCTCTGGAGATGATCTAGTCCAACCTCCCTGCTCAAGTAGGCATTGCACAGGATCGCATCCAGGCGGGCCTTGAATATCTCCAGAGAAGGAGACTCCGCAACCTCTCTGGGCAACCTGTYYCAGTGCTCTGTCACGCTCACAGGAAGAAAGTTTTTCCTCATTTTTTCCCCTCATGTTACAGCACACACTGGAAAAAACTGTACACAGGGGTACTCTGGCTGACCCAACTTGACATTTAAAAGCTCCTTCCACGCAAAATGGATCTGAAGGCCACACTGCTTCAATAGAAAACAATAACACTCAAAAGAAGTAGYGCCCTATAACGATTTCTGACAGGATTTCAGTGTATGTTGCATAGTAACAACATGGGGGGGGGGGGAATCCAACATTACTCATTGTTTCAAATCAAGAGACTAAGTTACATTATGTCAAAAGTGTAAAATATCCTTATTTCGATTCCTTAATTCCAACAGATGCATGTATTCATTTGGATTTATGCCATGACAATATGATTCAAAAACAGAAAAACAACTGAAGTTTTTCCAAATTTTCACAGAAAATCTGTAGCCAGTTTTGCCCATTTGATGCTTACTGTGAAATAGTTTGTTACTCTCTTGTATATTCATAATAAATGGCTTCTGAGACTGATTAGTCAAAATAAACATTTAATCTTTCTCAGGAGCCATTCATTGCTTATAGGCTACAAAGCAATAAAGATTATTGTTTAAGTAACTTACAAATTCATCGTACTTGAAAACAAAAAATTAATTCTGGCCTGAAACGACCCATTCTAAGACTTCACCGTCAGGGCAGAAAATAAATCATGTATTACTCTTTCAGGGTTATTATCCCCAAAAACAAAACCCTCAAAAGGTTCAAATTCAGAAAAGCAGATGGAACTGAGCTCTCTCACAGACTAAACYGAACCCCGAATTCTCAACAAAAACATTTCCAGCATTGAGGAGGAGTGTGATGGAGGCAGCACAGGCAGGGAGCACCAAGAGGAAAGCAAGGTCAGTCTCAAAGGAGGGGACTGGCACCAAGTATCTGGCTACCTTTGCTGCCAGAATTTGGGATGAATAGGCTCTAATTTAACCTTTCCAGAAGTCATCCTGCCAATAAATAGCAGCAGGAAATGCACAAACCCAGCCGTTTTGATATAGTTCTCTTGCACATAAAAGAACTCCATGTACTCTCGTCAAAAGCAGCTAAGAGGGAGGGAGTTTGCATGGGGTTTTCTTCAATAACGCTTTGACATTCTGTAGAAGATTCATCTGATGAGCGGAAACGTCACTACTTGAACGAGGGCAAGACAAATGCTGCACTTTGCTATTCCATTCTGTCCTTCTGGTCTCACATACAGATGATGTCAGTTTGCTTTTTAAAAGACAAACCGTATTTCCTTTTCTCCACTCTTGTGCAGGTCCAAGAGAAAGCAGCATAAGACTCAGGGAAAATGCACCCACGAACAAGATGTGTCCAGAAGAACGGCAGTGCTGCAGAATTATTAATCGTCCTTCTGACGTGCTGTACAGAAACAGGTCACTCCAGATTATCGAAAAATTTGCCGATTAACAAAAGAGGTTTCCGATGCGTTCTCAAACACTCTTTTTATCGATACGTCGGATCGTGACACTGGCATGACTGTCCTCCCACAAACACSTGACTCCCTGGCCAACTAAGCTACCGGTCCACTGAACTTCTGYTCTCTTTACTTCGCTGTCTAGGTGTCCTACCAGTGTTAATGGATTTTAACCTCACAACATTCCTGTGACACAAAAGGAATCTTCCCTGAAGCATCTATATAAYTACATCTACTACAAACAGTCCATATTTCCCTAAAGACAGCAATCCCTTTTAGGACTGCCTATATTAGCAAATACTCTTTAATTTTAGTTAAGCCCAGCTAGAGCACTGCTGCATTTTATCTTTACCTTTAAGCTTCGTTTAGTTGCTCCAAAACCTTCAATACTAAAGCACCTCTCCCAATTTTCCGTTTCTTTAGTTACTGCAAGTCCCCTTTGTTAGTTCTCCTGATCGCTCCGCACGCGGCTGACAGTGACAAACAGCGAAGTCCCGAGCCCCTGGAAGGCTGCGGCGGCTCGGCTGGAGCAACGACGCGATTCCAACAAACAAACAGGCAGATTCATTTGCAAATCAATATCAATGAGCTGAGCGGGAAATTGGGGGTGTCACTGCACTCTCGAGCAGCCCGCTAGCCTCCTGATTTATCTGCTCGGCCACAGCCGCTGACAGTACTCATAGCTCCGGTAATGCGCTAAACAGATGGGACATAAGCGTTCACTTTTAATTACAGCAGTCAACATGGAAGCTTCAGCAGTTTGGGGAGATTTTTTCTCCTTGATAAATTTTTAGTCAAGGTGAAAAAAAATGACTTCAGCTTTATACAGAAGCAAAGCACCTTGACATGACAATTGTTTAACTGCGTCATTACCTCCCTGCAAAGATTTATATGTACTCTTAATTCTAATTTTAGGTTAGCTATTGCAATAGTGCAAACATATCTCACTAAGTGCCTATGTAGATCATTTTAACATCAYCGCCACCATTATTTACAATTAAGATCTCTTACACTCTTAATCTATTTATCACAAGAAGTCAGGGCATGCCAATTTCCCACAAAGGGAATTGTTTAAAAGGGGACTGGAATACAGAGAACAAGAGAAAGACTGGCTAAAAAAGCTGAATTTTATTTTTCCAAGCACTAAAATCTGGAACAGAGACCAAAGTTTACRCACAGCTTGTCGTGGGCATCTCAACGCAACCGTTTCACTCCTAGCAGATAAAGCGGACACCACCAGCAGCGCGCGCCGTCCGGGACGGCCGCACCAGTACAAACACGCTCACAGCTGCGGTACTTGAGAGAACATACAGCGTGCGACTGCCTCGCACGCCCGTATCAGCCAGGACATACCAGCAGCCAGCTGGGCCTACCTTGCGCTGACACCAGGAGGGCAAGCAGACACACGGGGATAAAAAGCAAGCCTGAGAAAGCAAAGAAAACCCACCCCGTGGTACATGCAGGGTTGCAAACTGCTTTGGACAACTAAAGGTATATTAATTAGGTTCAGACAAATTATTATAGTAYTTGATTTCTATGATTAAAAGCTATCAAAAGTTTACAATCGGGGGAGCTACGGATTGTGGCTCTGTGAGCAATCAGGGACAAGTCTGACTCAAACTGCATTAATTATTAAGTATTCAKAGTTGTATGCTGGCTGAAGTGCTCTATTTGCTAAGTTGTGCTAACTTTAAATTAAGATGCATTCAGAACTGACATTGATTTTTAAAGTATTCTGAAATGCTCATACAGTTTAAAAAATGAACATTGTTGGGTTTGGTTTATTTTATTTTTATTTTTTTTTGCTTGTTTGATCATTTTTTTATGTAGTGGTGCACATCTCAAAGTATTCCCCATACTCTTTAATAATAGTTTTATTGGAAAACATGTCGGGAGATGAAGTATTTTCAAGCCAAGATATTTTCATTAAACATGCAAAGTCATCATCGTATTTAAAGCTTTGGGGTTTTTCCTTTTCAATATAATCCAAAAATAATTTTAATTAGATTTTTTTTCTAAGAGAAATACAAGTTGGAAACAAAACATGAATTAGGTATCAAGACTGATCACTTAAGGTGCTTTCCTAAAGAGTGTCCTTGGAATTCAATCACTATTTGCACACACATTAATAAAGTGCAAAGCTTTTTAATCTGATTGCTCCAAGTTGAACGGATGGGTCCGTGCCAAACAACCTGATCTCATCCACTGAGTGTGGTCTATAGCAAACTATAACTCCRTTACAATGAAAGGACTCAATTCAATAAATAAAAACACGAATTACAAAAGTTACCTGAGCCACTCTTTAAATGCTCTGTAGGGCTTTCTGTGCAGGTCGCATTATTTATCTGAAASTAAGACCAGCAGGCACCATCTGAGGAGAGTTAAACGTGACACAGTGCGTACGGGCTAAGGCCGCGCGYCTGAGCCGGCGGCACTGGAGCGAGAGGACCGCCAGCGGCAGCGAAGGGGGAGCTGGCAGCATCAAACGCAAGGACGGCCTTTCGGGCAAGGTCTTGGTCTCACATTCAGGAGTTCACTCCTCGTTTCCAGAAAATTCAGTAAATTGCTACTTTCTCCGTAACCCCATCTCCCAGCTGGAAAACGGAGACTAACAATCCTTTGTCTCCACAGCACGTTTTGTGTGTTTTACGGACGATCKTTAGGTACCTGCCTCAACAAAACCTGCCACAGCATCAGGCGTTTTAGTCCCACTGCGACATACACATGTGATTCTTGAAAAAAATTATGAATATAGGTTTCTTGTTTTTTTTAATAAAACTCTAAAAAAAGAAAAGAAAAGAAAAGAAAAAAAGCATTGAATAAAACCATCAAAGTCCTATACCATTAGTCTGAAAAACAGCAAATATGTCTATGGAAACATGACTGCATTTCCTTCCACAAAAACTTTTGCTTGAAGCTTCTTCCAGTAGAAAGACATTAATAAAAATTAAAACTGCATTAAAAATAGTTCTAATGACACAGAGTTTACGTTCTGCCCCACAGGTGAGACTATCGGAGCTGAGATTATTTTATTCCCTCAGAACTTGCACTGCGAAAGAAATGATCCATAAAACCCTGGAAAACTGTCCCCTTTACTCGCTAACACTAAAACGAAGGAATTCTCCACTTTGCCATTTGTTTCATAAAACAAAACAAACAAAAAAAAACAACCACAAGTTGAAAAATCTCTGCTGCCTTCTGATCTATAGCTTCCTGCTGGCTGGAGGACAGCGCATCACGCAAAACTCCACCACCACCTATAGGCAGGTGAGCTCCCGCTCTCCTGCTGCGTGACAGCTTGCACGCTGCGCCCAGCRCCCAKCGCCCAGCGCCCATCGTTAGCCYGTTTCCCGGACACAGSTCGCGGGCAGCACGTGGATAACGGGCACACCACAGGCCTCCCCTTGAGGCAGAAGGGAGCCCRTCCCACCAGAACGTCCAACCTGCCAGTCCAGACCGCAGTCCAGGCRTCATCCCGGGCTCGGGCTCCTCCCAGGGCCTCCCAGCCAGGCCAGCTCCAAAGTCTTACGCATTCGTTAGACAAAACCTTTTCAAAAAGCAATTCTTCTTACCCGTCTGTACACAGCTCATCTCTCTGACCTGAAGAAATGTAAGCACTTTTCGTATCTCACAGGGACTTCTGCTGCAAAGAGGACTTCTGGCTCCTCGTTTTGATTATTTCACTCTTTACATTGCTTCAGTAGCTCCCTTGCTATCTGTCACATCAAATATATGCTAACTATCCTCACTTCCAATGCCTACATTTCACTCTAAGAAGCTGCACTTCAGGCCCAGGACACATTGCTCAGCATTAACCTCAGATCAGTCAGGCACATCTTGCCCAAGCTTTGATCTTATGCTGGACTGTATCCTGCAAGCAATTAGCGAAAGCTTACTTCATTTTCCAAATCATTTTCAATCTAAAAATAAGTAAATAACCTTTTATTTCACCCACTGAAAGTGATTAGAAACCTCATCTGAAAAGATGCTAAACAGGTGCAAATTATTTTAAGCAATTATTGCTCATCCCTTCTCAGGATAAAGGGCCTTCCTTCATAAGCTCTGAAGTGAGGAACGAGATGAGCCCATGACACTGAATTTGTATGAAAGAGTGAAAACGGAAAGTGGCAAATAGTTCTTATATGGCCCTTATATTTGTCTGATTTTTATAAGGCAGACACGTTTTCTTACATACTTGTACTGCCTCTGCTAAAGTTCAAACATTGGTAGAATGATGAAATGCAAATGCAGGAACATATTTAAAAATTAATCAGCCATAATTAATTAGTAATCTCTGCTTTCTGGTAAATTATACCTAAATTGCAGAAAATTATCCTTGCTAGGAATGATAAAGTCATCTGCAGATTTACAGTATGTTAGAGAAACATTTTGCATATATTTGTGTATTATAATGACCACAGATATGTCAGAGTATTTAATTTAACTTTCCACCACATTAAAGAAATATATATATAATCCTTATCTTTAAATTGCACAGTGTTCCAGGAGTCAGATGAATGATCTGAAATAAAATAACTTGGAAAAAAACAGTCTTCAGATGTGAAAGTGTTTGGGGTTTTGGCTTTTTGTTTTTTTCCTTCCCTTCCCTGTAGTCTTGTTTTATGAGTGTCTACTAGAGAGTTTTCCCGTCTCAGCTCTTTCCAAAGCTGATAAYGGATGCTATTAAAGACAGGGTCCTAAGGAAGGTGAAGCACCTATGCGGCCCAGTACGGCGTTTCTGTGCTTTCAAGCCATTAATCTCTTCTTTTGAAAGAAAAACAAACGCAGTCCTTACMGATAGCTTCAACCTCCCAATCTTTAGGTCGAATCTGTGCAGAGAGAGACCTGCTTCTGGGGCTGCCCGTGTTAACACGGGGCTACGCTGGAAGGCGAAACACATTGACTGCTGTTAGGGTGACTGCAGCGTCACCCTCTGCACCCCACTGCCGTGCTCCGTACGGCCACGTCGGCTTTTCCAAGGCCATCCCATCTGAACAGCCCTACTCYGCACCGGGCTGTTCAGCTTGTTTGACAGCGAGATTCAGAAAAGATGAAATAACAACAGTGGGTGAGCAAATTAATAAAGAAAATGAAAAAGGAAAATTAATGAAAAGTGAAAACTAATGTAGCTCACAAGACAATTAAAAGTTAAAGTGTTTGGACAATTTGGTCAGCCTCTCCATTGCATGTCTTTAACACTAATACCCTTATAGCAAATGCAGCTATTGAACTGTACACCTTAGCAACCAAACGCCTGCAACGAAATAACTATCCAAATTCACACTGCACATTGCCCAGAAAGCTGCAAGCTATTAAGAAGAAAGCTGCTAGCATCTCTTAGCCCTGCAATATCTAGCATAGCTACAATATCAAAATATCGTGAAATTGCCTCATATTTGCCAGTCAGTTCTTTGGTACGCAACTCACCACACACAACTCCATCGCAAACTTTGAAGTAGCTCGTCAGAAAGAACAATCATCTCAATTTCTGTTCTTCCACTTGCAAGAAAAAAAATCCTGTAAAACAGATCTATGCACACACACTGAGCAAGTCAGAAGAAACTTAATCAAGATTTTCTTTCCTTTTTTTTTTTTTTTTTTTTTAAAAAAAAAGCACAATAAAGCAAAAGTAAAGAGAAAAAAAACAACAGAACACCCAGGCCTGGTAGTTTTTCTCCTCATAACGACGTGATAGGACTGTATCCCGTAAACAACGCCAGGAACGCTCTCAGCATTAACAGGAAAGTACAGAAYGTAGCAAGCCTGGTCAAACTGTTTACAACTCTGTATAATTTTATATGCTAAAGTACCTCTGTTAGAACATGCAGTCAAACTTATTTTTGAAGCTATCAGAAGAGAACAGCCCGTGCCCCTGGAGCCGTGACACGACTGAGGAACGCACGGCGCCCAGGGCAGGATACCCGTGCGGAAAAGGAAGGCGCGACGGGACAGGGGCACCAGCCCAGCTCTCCGCRCGGGGCAGCCCGCCCCCGCTGCTCCCGCAGCACGGGAGCGATTCCGGTCCCTCCTCGGGGGCACCCGCGCCGCTTTAGCTACCTCAACTATCCGAGCTATCCGCCCAGGAGGCCAAAGCAGGCAAAGAGGCGCTCTTGGTAGGGAGCAAGCTGTGGCACCACCTCAGGACACAGGGACCCTTCCGTAAGCCCGCTGGTTATGGCCTGAGGCAAATAAAATGCCACAACTTTTCCAACCCCGAGCAAGCACATCACAGAGAAGAGTCCAGAAAGGATGCATATCTTGCAGGTATCTAGCAAAGAGAAGATGCATTTATGGGACTAATCAGTAGGCCMGAGACACTTATTTTACACATCTTTGAAGAGATTTTCTGTTAAAGAACAGGTATATCATAAAATGGAGAAATCTGATTGCAGAAATGTACAATAACCTCCGCCAGCTACTTGTACGCCTAAGCGTGCCTGGCGTGAGGACCACGGTGTCCTGAGGTCACGGCTTCCAGCACTGCAGTGCAGAAGTTGCATGGTAGAACAAAAAGGAGATTTTATTTCAGAGTTCCCTTGTGTTGTGATGCGAGAGAAGTTGTTTAAAACTTCAGGAAGATYAGACTTAAAAGAATCTGCATAAGAGCCCCTTTTAACACAAAAGGATCATCTTTGTTCCGGGTGCTCTCTGCATTCACACTCAGGGTTGAAATTACAGAAACCACTGGCAAAAAGGAGTTAATGGAGCAGAGCAAGGACTAGAAAAAGAATCAGTTTACACTTCAAAATCATCATTAGCTTGACTGGAAGTTTCCACCCTGCAGGATCTGAACAGGAGCTGATGTTACTGCAGGAGCGGGAAAGCAACCAATTGGTCTAGCAGTTGCCATAGCAGAGCAGAGGACTCTCGACGAAAACGAATAGTGTATGTTACCCATYTATCTCCTGTAGCAGTGTTTTTCTTTTCTCCCTTTAAAAAGGTACTTTTTGTAAACCAGCTCATTCGTGTATTCGCAAGTGAGAAAAAGTTAGCTTACTGAGCACAGAAGGTTTAGCCGACTCTTCCCAGATATCTGCATGAGCACACGAGTCCACRTTCTCCTAAATTTGGACCTAGCTCCTGCTGCTGCCAACCGAGCCCTAGGAAGAGTTACACTCAAAGACAGACAAATGAACGCTGGTCCTGGCATTTGCATCTAATGCCAGGCCACTGATCCTGAGGGATGAACTAGCCCATTGCACATTTAGGTTAACTGAATGTTCACCGAGTGGCGTGTTTCACAGAAATGGGCTACTAAACTCCTTGAGCAAATGCAGCCACAGAATGACCAGATGTGATGACAGACACGCTAGAAAAAGAACAGAGGCTAACACACAAAGAAGAGATACTGTGTAAAATCCAGGGTTCTCCAAAATCTGCAGGAGGATTAAGTGAAGTCCTTACTGGTATTTTTTTTTTGTTTTGTTTTTTTTAAGTCTAAGTTAGGACATACCTTAGAAAGATGCTTTGAAATCTTGTAAGAGTTGATCCTTATCACTATCTAGGATTTGATCTCCAACATGATAATCTGCTGTTCCTTACAAAATGAAACTCCTTGGAGATAACAGTAATGATGCAAACTCAGGTAAGGCAGTTTTGAAATCCAGTAAACCACCATTACTCTAGGACATCCAAGAAGAATTAAATATAACGCCCAAAGTGTTCAGGTACATTCTAAAGATTACAGCTTGTCGAAATCAAGACAGCACACCACAGAAGTAATCTTTATCTAGACAGAAAGACCGGCCATCTTCTCCACCTTTATCCAGGCACAGGAACCTACAAGCTTCCAGTCAACCATCTTTCTCAAATCTTTTACTCAGAATACGAACTGAGTGTGATAGTATCTTTACATAGAAACATGAGCTTCAAAGAATAAATCAGCCTGGGTGTAAGTGCACTATTGCAGGTATGTCGATTCTTGTTTCTGAACAGTCTCAGAAATGTTTTCATGGCACCACACCATGCTCTGTAGCTCTCCCTAAGAAGGTGGCCTCATTAGATCCTACCTCCTAGAGCTGTACCTTTGCACAACACACTTGTTCCCCAAGAGTCTTGCCTAGCAAAGATCCMATTAGGTTGTTTATCAGCACTCTCACCTACGCGTAGAGTTTTGTTTTAGTTCCTGCCTAGATTTTGGGGTTTGTTTTCCTCCCCCTCTTCAAAGGGCCACCTGATTCTTCCACAGCACCAGTTTCTTAGCTTTTCCTCCATTTAGTGGWCCTACAGCAAGGCTACTTGTCTCTTCTGCAGCATCTGGTAGTTCTGTTTCTACACCAATTCAAAATAGTCCCTTCTTAATATATTTACTCCAACTCCTCATACCATTCAGGTTTTTCTGTGTCAGAATTCAACCTCTTCCACAGAGATGACGCTTTGACTTTCCCTCTACAGAGAAATAATACCATTGACTCTTCAGCAATTTCAGCATCAGCTCTTTAATTATTTTTGACCAAGGTCATTAATGAAAGTATTAAAGGAACTGATGCAATACTGATCTCAGAGAGACTTCACTAGAAATTGCCACTAGTCCAAGGCTTCCTTTTCAGTACTACTGCGATCTCCCCTTTAGGTAGTTCTCTCACATTATTCTCATTTCCACTCTCTCCCTCTTGAACTAAAGTTGTATACCTTGTCCTGTAACTATCTTACAGGGTCATCTAAAATTATCTGCTTAGCAAACCCCAACCACATTTCCATGATACGGCTTTTCTTTCCACATACATACACTTTGCTAATTACTCTTTCCTTCAGAGCAGGCTGCTGTGCTTAGATTAATGACCCAACGGTTGCTTGGCATGAGCTTCCTTTTCTCCTCAGCTAAACTTCAGGGTTATATCAGTTAGTCTCCAGTCACTATTCACAAGTGACAGTTGTTTTTAAGACACCCACTCCCAGAACCATGCTGTTAGGAGCCCTTTTTCCCTCTCTAGAATTCTTGAGTTTATTGCTGTTTCTTGTACTTTTGCTGTGATGATTTGCACTTCCTCKCCCTCCCTTTCATTAGCTATTCTGCCTTTCCCACCACTTTCCACACCAGCAACGTTACTGCGGCAAAGATGCTGCTACACAGTTACCCGCAGTCTCCAACTCCCCACCTCTGCGCTGGCGTGAGCTGATGCCTGCCCCGCCAGGAGGGCAGGAGCATGCCCAGATCCTGCACGCACATGTTTAACAGCATTTAGAAATGAATGTTCCCCTGCATATAAGTACCCAGTCATCAGATTCAAAACACGAGCTGAAACGCTGTTCCTTCAGACCAGTCRTACTATTACTGGTATTCAAGGGCGTAATAAGACTGCTAGTAAAGCAGTTTTTAGATTCATAAGGATTTTCTGCAACTCCTGCCAATGTACTCAGTGTCCATAATTGTCTCTCAACTGACCCCGAAGGCCTCACAGAACTCTTGTCATTTACTGTTAGAGACACACAAATTGGATGCAAGCCTCGTGTTGCTCAGAACTGTAACATTCAGCTTCAAAAGTTGATGCAGCGTTATGAGCTGAGACGATCAAGGAGGATTCCTAAAATTATAATCACTTGAAGACAACTGTAGTAGTAAGATGAATGTCATTTGCATGAAGTCACGTGAGCAATTCATAACTAATAATTCGTTCACTGAATTATGATTTTTTTCTCTTCACAGTGCCTGAAAATCTGTAACAGCATAAATGATTATTCCAGAAAAAAATCTTGCAGTAATCCCATAGCTTGGATTACTAACARAGCAATATAATTTTTTGTTTGTTTGTTTTGGTCCAACAGAAGAAAATCTGCTTTTAAGCCAATTTATCTGAAATGGGAGGTTTTGTTTTCAGTTTAGGTTTAAGTAGTTTAATAAGGTTTTTTGTTTTTTAATTTTAATTATTATTCTCTTTAGAGAATAATAGAGAGACTCAAAGAGTCTTATTGCRTTGCAAATGTCAGCAATACCAGATGAAACTTTACTTCTGAGAAGCACAAAAACAAACAAACAAAAAAAATCCAAAACAGATCAGAGGAGGATTTAGAAAATAGCTGGTATATTTTAATGTAAACTATTGAAAGAAGAATTTTATTATTCCTACAACTCTGTTACCAGCACACACACAAATCGCTACCAGTTATTTAAACAAAGAAATTACCCTCTAAAAGCAAACAAAGGATAGTATTTTTCACCTAAATTATTTAACAATATTTCAAGATGTTTGTATGCTGTATGGAGAACAGAGATACAGGCTGGTATGCTGAACGTTTATAACAAATACAAAAAAGATGTATAACAATACTAAATGTATAGTGCCAGAAAATTAATATTAAACTTTATGTCCTGTTAAACTCTACAAAATAAGTGTCTTTGCTTCTTGCGAAGAACCATTTCACAGAGTTCCTAGCAGGTGCAGAGCATTCGAGACGTCGTAAACAATTCCTGCAGCTACAGACACGTAATGGCACGTCCCCAGCCGGAGGAGGAAAAAGCGAGGCCCCGAGCGCCGTTCTCGAGCGGGGGGAAGGCTCCGGGAGCCAGCTACTCGCACAACCAGCATAAAAGAGAAACAGAGATCGATCCTCGCTTTCCAGTGAGGACATAGGGGTGACTATGGAAGGAGAGCAGAGATAAATGACAGCTATTTAACAGCACTGGTATTGTCCAGGAAGCCGATAACTTCAATTGCCAGTGGATTTTTAGTGCCTCAGGTAAACCTGAGAGATTCTGCATGGAAAGAGGGGTTTAGCATTAGTTTTTTTTAATGCAATTAATCTGCTCTCTTTTATTATTTACAACTTTGACTTTTTTTTACAGCACCAGGCAACACAACTTGCAAAGAGCTCCACTCTGACCTGGCATGCTGCAGTGATGAGCGTATTACCAGTCACCTTACTACAGTACGCTTACCAGCAGGACAGACTCACAAATAATGATATTCTCTAAGACACGTTCAAATRGAAATACTTTGCACTTCACCGAAGCTGGCAAAATCCAAGCTACGTTGGGTTAAAGAAGGTTTTGTAAAGCAAAAACTTCCTTCTCTTTTCAGCTCAGTAACTCCCTGCAACCTTGTTACTTTCATAAACCAGTAAAACAGAGGCTGTAAGTGTGTTAACATTAGAAAATGGGATGATTTAAGTCTATAAAGCAACTAACACTACCTACAGCTGCAAAGAAAAATCTCATTAAAATACATAACCCAAAGAAATCCTCAACAACTAATTGTKACTCCAGACTTACATCAGGAAACCTAAGAAGCACTCAAACAAAAGATCTCTTCCTCCTCTTCAAACATGCCGTACACAGTAGGGACCAATTTATTCACACACGAACTCTGATAGGTCTTCAGAAAGACCCTGGGTCACCTAGAACATCCTCCAAACTTGTTCAGGAAGGACCACTTCGCTACGTTTTATCTAGCGCCCTCCTGACCGCCCCGGACAACGAAGCCTCGCTGACSTCCCGTTAGCTAATTGATCTCACTGCTAGAAAACCTCCCTGGTTAGCTGCAGGTCATTACTTACTACAGACCACCCCGAGGACCGTAGTTCCTCCTCCTCTCACGATGCTTCCTCTCAACTGTGTCAGTTGTGCTCCCTCCGGCAGGCCGTACATAGCGTGTTCCCGCAACCTGCCGTCGCGGGTCGTCCTGTCCCGTCCTTTCCTTGTTTTTTGTCACCTCTCCTTGAACCGTTTCCCACATACTGATGTCACCACGTAGCRAAGAGCCTCTAATGATAGAAGGACTCTGCACAAACATACTTCGACTTGCAACCAAAAMCAAGCGCCCACCAGCCAGCGGGGGCGGCGCGGGAAGCGTGGCCGCCCCCGCGGGCGCCTTTCGAGGCTCAGACCSTGCTGCCCGGGCCGAAGGGAGCAGCAGAACAGCCAGAAGAGTTCACCTCCTTCCCAGCCGCCCTCGTCCCGCTCTTCCTCCCGCGCGTTGCCTTGCAGGGACGTCGCCGTCTCGTCCTCGCAACACACGACTGTTTTTGCTGTCGCATCCTCAACCTTATTTTGCATATAAAGTGAACGATGGCAACGGGCCAAATGCATCAAGGATTTCTGCAGGCCAAGGAAGGAACACTCTTCTCAAAATGATTAAGGAAGGACACACTCTCTTCAGATTAGGTTTGCTTTAATCCCAAAGTGACTTTTTAATGCAAAACTTGTGGTAGCTAACGTTTTGTAAACGTGTTTATCTTCTGTTTTCTAATGAATGCTGATTCCATGTTTATGCCTACCCCACTGAAAACATTTCTCTTGCTCTCTCCCAGAACATTCAAAGCAGTTTTACCRAAGTAATAAATCTTGAAAACTTACAGAAGTGCCAATAATCTCTGATGCAGCAAGTCTAACATACCACAGAACCAGGCTTTGAGGATACTAAGTCAGCAAAGTAAAAATGATGCCTAAATAAAAGCTAAGCAAAAGACATAATCGTACAAACGAGCGCTTCCAGGCTTTAGGTACTTCAGCGCCCACGAGATGACAGAGCTGCCCGCCAACTCCATGCATCCAAAGACAAACACTGTACCTCTGGCCCAGTCTGATGAGCAGCACTGAAATCTGGATCCAGATTTTTAGAGGGAAACATCTATCACTTGCAAACTAAGCAGGYAAAGGAAGCAAGTGCCAGCTTCAGACAGGTGATGTCTATGAACTGCCCTTAGAAAATGCTGTTAAAACTATTCATATCAGGGTTCACGATCCAGACACTGTCTGGGAACGTCTCCTATTCTCCTATTTTTGTGCTTTGCATTCCACAGGAGGGCCTGTGGGCAGCCCCTCAGGTTCCTTCTTGTTTGCTTTTTTAAAAACGAAGACATATTATCCGACAGACTTTAATACATCTGGTCGGAGTTTTTCAGAGACATTTTTCCCCAGTAGAAAATACCAGCTCCTCACAACCAAAAACATTAATAAGGAACCTCTTTTTATATGGAATTTTCCAATTCCAAAAACTTATAGAAATAAAGCTCTATACCCAATTCCTTCTTTTTGTTCTCAAATTTTTAAACTTGAGCTAAAATAGAAAAAAAAAGAAATATGCCAAGAATATAAAAACGAAAGTCTTTGAATTTTCTTCTCAGATTCCTACTTMGAATTTTCTGAGATCCAGATTTTTCCCAAATCTGAAAAGAGGAATTGTTTCAAAATCTCAAGCAACTTCTAAGATGCAATATTGCTAGCAATCCAGTTCTAGTCATTACTTGACCTATAGCATGAAATATTTAGTAACTACAGAAACATATAAGTKGTGAAGGGACTTACTTTCTACTGCTACATGTTGTGAGTGATGCATTTCTGCAAACTGCATAAGAATATTTCATTTCAGCTGAAAGTTGTTATTCCATGCTGTAGACGATCAGCAGCACGTACWGCCTCTGGCAGTGAGGAATCACAGTTGCTCCATAACTCCAAGAAACCTAAGCACAGGATTGCTCCCTACGCCGAGCACCTCGCATCTCGAGCCTTTGGAGAGCCCCTTTCTAAGGCTTAGATTTTTTTTTCATAAAGCTTATCTGAATCAATCAAGATTCAATACAGGAAGATTGCCAAATAAATTACTTTTCATTTCTGCCCACAGTTAAACTCCTGCAGGGATCTGGACAAATACCAAGATCATTAGCCTTAATGCCAATAATAYGCGTTGCTTTAAAGCAAAGCAAGTAATAAAACAGTTTAATCCATTAGCCCCTGCGCTCAAGAGGGCAGCAGAGTCCGGCCAGCGCACRCACGTAGCTCCCACCATCGCCCCCCGGCAGCAGCCAGCCCTGATTTCCGCTTAATACTTCGCTTGGACACTTTCCTAGGAGTCACTGGAAAAGCAACGCCGATGAATTTTGGCCAGAGGCCTGCAGTAACACAAGGAGCACGGCCGCCTGAGCTGCGTACAGCTTACGATACCTGGAACCAAATTACACTGGCAAGCGCTCGCTCATCGCTCCCTCCTCCGCTGAAAATGCCTGGGCGTGCACACACGAGTTGAATTTGCCCCTATACTAAGCCCTTCCGAAGCTACCCGTTTGCCTCATTTATCAAAGATAAAATTAACCCTATTAATTTAAAAATCAGAGTTGAATATAAATATGGAGGTTTTATTTATGCTGATATGATAAAAATACCTCATGAGCTAACTTTTTTTTTTTTCCCCTCAATTTAGCAGGCTTTAATGCCGCAAAACTGATAATTGGAAACAGGTCCATCCACATTTTAGTTTCTTAGTTCAGTCTCCTCCCAAGTAAGTCTAAAAAGAAATTATTTCAAGGCCAAATTCTTAGCTAGTGAATATACTGAAGTTACACAGAGGATCCAACTCTCATTTTCAACTGTGACACATGAAGCACAGTAGAATAATTCATTATTTAATAATAAAAAAGCTAGATAAAACTAATTAATGCCAAAAATTAGCCCACAGCACAACATTAATTACAAGATTGCCCAACAGCTACATCCTTGTCCTAATTAGCTTCGCTGGTTTCAAGAAACCATTAAGAAAAAGACAAACATATAATTCCTACTTTGTACCTGATAAAAAAAAACACACCACAATTCAGCTGTCAGACAGTAATAACACACCCTCTTAGCATGGGYTTGGAGATTTCCACAGTAACGATGACACTCCCAGGCACTTCATGTTTAATTTCTACCATTCTGCAGTAGATTTTCTGGTCCCTTGTAGACAGTGGCTTAAATCCAAGTCAAAACATTGGTATGGAAGACAACCAAGTTAAAAAAAAGAACTGCCCTGCAGACTTGTATTTTATACTGAAGCACCCATCTGGCCCTTGCTGTCCCATTTACTTTAACAGCCAAGTGCATATTATACGGAGAAGCGAGTCTGCCAAAGAATCCGATTTGACACTTACGAGCTAGCACTGTCAAAATCTGCCACTTCTGAGAACTTGGCAAGGTAGCACACAAGTCATCATACATGTTCCTGAAAYGTAGATGGTAGAAACAACCGGGCACTGACCTCGTTAATAAAAGTCTGGGCTCCCCTTGGGCTGAGCAGCAAGATGGCCCTTCGCAAGGTGTCCCGATAGCGGTTCAGCTCTTCYGTTTTCATGGTAGTGAAAAGGCTGGCAAAGACTCTGCTGATGTTTCTGTCCACTTTCTGCAACGATACATCAAGTCCCAGCCTTGAGGCCTGATCGAGAAATCCCTGCAGTCCACGTATATCTGTAACATAGCAGGGAGGAGGAAAAAAAAAAAAAAGAAAAAGAAAAAAACACCACTGCATCAACTTTGCCAATTAGGCAAGCATCACTAATTAGGTGGAAAAAGACTTTTTCCTGCAGTGCTGTCAGAGGAGCCTCCCACACAGCTTCATCCATCGCTGCCTTGCGGGGCGACGCTCCGCCGGGGCTCCCGCGGCTGTGCCCCGGGCTGCAGCGCTCAGCCCTGCACCAGCTAAGCGCTCGCCCCGGCCCCGAGGAAGCCCCAGGGCCGGGCAGACACGCAGCAGCACGCGCAGCAGTGGGGGATAAACCCTCCTAGGTGCATCATCTCCCACAGCCTTTCTTACACACGGTCATGCTAACTTATTCCAGGGAAAAATTATGACATCCAGAAACCCCCATTCTCCTTTGACCCCGTTTATTTATATGTTAAACTATTAGCTAGATAGGATAAATCTGTGAAACCCTATACCAAGACCAAACTCTTACAGCTATATTACTCTTAATGCTATATTACAGCATTAAAGAAGATCAGTTTTAAACACGGAAAGTCATGCAAGCAACCCCCACCACAACCTGTCCAGCTGAGCTCTGGCCTTAGCCCAAGGCTGGCTGGGAGGGGAAATAAATAAATAAAAAAACTTAAAAAAAAAAAAAAAAATCCTCACCCCATTTGTTAAAATACTGAGGGAGGAACACACATTTCTTATTCTACCATACTGAAATCTTTCAGTTCAAACTGAACTCTGCTTTCATGACACTAATCAGGGTGTTTTTTTTTTTTTTATTTTAAAAATAAATGTCCAAGTTTTTATTTTGTAGTAAAACCTAGAGCAAGAAATGGTCAACACTTACACTGAGCACAGGGTGCTCTCAAAACTCAGTGACCTGTGTGCAGCCGTACCAGGTTGTCGGGAGTCCTTGTTTTTACTCCAAACAAGGAGAACTCATCTGGAAGGCGGTGACATTGTTTGGGCCTCTWTTCTCACACTTTACTTTCAAATTTCAGGCTCCAGGGTGAAGTGTTGGGGTGTAAGTTGGAGCAACTGCTCAGAGCAGCTGACTTTTTTTTAAAACAAAACAAAACAAAAAAAAAAACAACAAACCTTGAAGACAAAAATCCTTGGCTGGAGGCAGGAGATTTGGGGGCAAGGGAGACAAGTCGTACTGCGGCGCCATCCTTTTTGTGCAAGCCCCCAAAGTTACCGCTGCACAGAGGAAAGTTGTTTACACGAGGTTAGACATGTCGGTGCTGCTCTCGGGTTTTGCCGTATGCTTCCAGCTGGCCTGCTGAAGGACCGGTCAGGAACGCTGCTGCAGACCGGCGCGCTACACTCGGTGCACGCGGTACGACTATTCGGATTTTGGGGAGGATTTTGCATTCMTTTACAAATGATCCCCACCTAGGAAAATAATCTGTGTTCCAGTTTAAAAAAATTGAAAGCATTCAGGCTTTTGCCAGCTTGACAGTACAGCAAAATCAGAGGGAGGAAGCGGCGTGGTCTCAAGCGCACGAGCGCAAGCAGCGTCAGGTTCCCAGGGCTACGAGCGGAGGCGAATTCGTTCGGCGCCGGCGAGGCGGGGAGCAGCGTGACTGCGTCTCCCCGAGCCCCGCGGCCCCGGGCAGGCGGCAGGGCGGCAGCGGGAACCCGAGCGCACCGCTTCCCGTGGTGACGAACGCTTTTAGGTGGTCGCTCGCAGTGGGACCTGACCGCACGCACAACATTTGCAAGCTTTACCAAGAGGGAATCACTTCTTAGAGCGTGTCAGTACATAAACACACCAGCGCAAGCACGTATGCAGGAGCATCTSCTTATAAATCATACCGAATTGGGCTCAGTTTTTATTTATCTGACACATCACATAGGAAAATGAGTTTGATGTCCTCCATTTTCTCCATTTAGTAGCACACACATCCACGCAACACAGAAAACCTGAGCTTTGTTCCATGGCAGTTCAAGTAGAAACATTCACAAAGTCAGTCACTAACTGCCTTCCCCTTTCCCTAACTTGTGACAGATAATTCTTCATTTTTTTTTCCAAAATTGAAGAGACTTTTGTAAAATTCACATGGAATTCAATAAAAATAAAGGAGTCCATAAATGCTTTTTAGTCATAAMACACATGTGCTTTCTGTCTCTTGTACTTTTTACAGTGACTTCTTCCTTTCATTCAAAGGATTCAGATCCTCACATTAGAGAAATAGTTATCTTGAACCAATATCACTCTTAATAATACTAAAAAAAATAATTCCTTATGCCATGTATTTTACATATAATAGGAAAATTACAGGAACCCAAGCCCAGTCAGTCACCCACTTTGGTCAGAATAGGTGGCAAGTGAAACGCAGCACCCTGTGGCTACGGGCCCTAGAGCCGGCTCTGCCTTCCCTGTTCCAGTCAGCTCTTTTGCCAAGCAGAACTTCAGGCAAYGCTGGACAATTTCTCCTTGGAGAAGGTCGAGCTGCGAGAGGCGATGTGCGACCCTCCACCCCTGGAGCGCAATGACGCGATACAAAACGCAATCACGTGAATCTCGCTCATAGAAATTACCCATAAAATCATATAATACCTGGTTGTGTATAAAAATACTTTCTAAGTGTCAGCTACAGTTCTGTACCAGCAGGACGGACCTGGAACCAACTCACTTAAGCGCTGTAAGAAAAGCAAGTTTCCTACAAACTCAGTGTCTCCTCTGTGACATCGGGCTTGAGAGGGAACTTCTGGGCTTGAGAGCACCTTCTTCCGAGGTCTGACAGATCCACCACGTAGTTAGGCCTGACCACAGAAGAATGAGACAATTTCAGGGAGAACATTGCTATCAAGATAGTAAGGAAAGCCTTGATGCACTGCCACTGCAACTGCAAAACAAGTGCCTGCCATAACAAAGGGCTTTACTGTACTTTAAGAAATAATTAAATCCATCATCTGCTGCTTGAGCTTTGCACTGACTGAAGTAAATTGGAATAAAAATATAAAACAACATGTGACATTAGCTACCTATACATAAAGCATATAGTCATCAAAAAATGTAATTACTTTTATTATATTACCTGTAATATTGTTTATGTAAAAAGTTTGTAGACTCTACCTTAACGTTTAACAGTCTTAAAAGTACAGAATCTCACTCTTGGCCTTGACATAAGCAGCTCTAAATTATTATTTTGTGTGCGAAACTACTGTGTGGTTGGCAAAGCTGGCCTTTAAGGACGGTTCATCATAGAAAAGAATTTCCAGAAGGCACAGGGCAATATATTGCCTTTTCAACAGCAGCTACTAACCCCGCTTGAGAGAAGTTGAGACACCACACAGCCAGAAAACATTTTACATTGGACAGAAATTTGCCGGAAGTAAACTGTAGYACGAAGCTGGAGCTGAGCACAAGGTTAAAGAAGCTCCAAGAAATATTTTCGCACCCTTCCATCCTTATCCATCACCAAGCAAATCTGGGGAGGACTGAAGTATCTGCACCAAGATCTATTTTCAAAAGGCGTACACCAATCTTTTCACTTGGACGTTTGTAAAAGGTAAAAGTAARTAAGTGTGAAAAATAATGAGATCAGGCAGGAAAAGCAGAGCTTTTCCTCATTTGCTGATTGTAGATTCCATTCTTCACACTTTTTATTTTTTTTTTTTACATTAGTTTTATTTGAGTGTTATTTTGGTGAGATATTTAAGCAGTGACAAGGGCATCAAGGAGACTTGGACAGTTTCATTATTTCAGTGTTTATGCACTTGTAAAAAGAAAGGTTTCCTTATACTTAAGCTCCCAGAGAAGAGAAAGATGGCTTTCATTTCCCTACCAACTGTTTCTTATATTTAATTCAAAGATACCCTCTCTCTTGACCACAGAGTGGACAGAATACTTCCCACTAATTATATCATCTCTTAAGATAGACTAAAGTATACCTTCTAGGATTCACTGATTTGTAAGTCTACCAGCACTCTGAAATAGGTCTCCTAAATCACTTTCATTTCATGAGTATCATCATTTTATTTTACAATGGCCGTTGTCTCTCGTTCTTGCAGTTGCAAATTGTTTACATAAGAAGTAAGGAAAAATAAAACTGATGTAAGAAACAGACACATGTGCTAAAGAGTAGCCTCCTGCTGCATTGAGAGCTTTCTGAATAAATGGTTTTGAATACTATCTCTGAGGCCTGGAGAAGAAGATAACCTATTCAAAGGATCTGAACACACTCCAGCATCGTAGAAAACTGAGGAAAAATATTATTTATGCTTCCAAAAGGGAATGATTTCGTCCAGATTGGAAAGAACTAGTCTGTGAACAAGTACTGAAATTTTCCAACCTAAAGACTCGCAGGGGTGATTCTGTTCAAATACAGAGATTAGACCAGGAAGTAGAATAGCAAAGTCTCTTACAACAGATAGGAGTTCGTTACTATTTCATTGTAAATGCCTGTGCTTAACAGGTCCCAGTRCAAGTGTGAAATGACATTAGTGAGGTATATTTTCTGCTTTTACAAAAGTGTTTTTTTCATTCCTGTGTTCTTACACCTGTAACATGCAACTTCTCTCTCCACCTACCACATTTCCAYGTCTCTCTGCCTGCCATTTTCCCACAGTCAGTGCTAAGATAATTGCTATTAGCCAGGTAATTTTTCTAGAAACATTGCAACTTGCAATTGCAAAACACTGCCTGGAATTTAGCCACCACATTCTCAATGAAATTGCGCTTGAAAAGATTTCTGCTAAAAAAAAAAAAAAAAAAAAAAAACTTTGCCTACTTACATGGTTTTAGGTATGTCCTCAGAGCTCAAAATAACACCTCTGTAATTTTACCCAGCTCCTTGCTTTTTTACTACTACTACTTAAAAAAATTAAGAAACTCAGTAACCTAGTAACAGTTATGCAAATAAAATAAATCCCTGAAGCTATCACTYCATTCCCACAGCCACTCAAACAATTCTCAATATGAAACCAAAAACATCAATTACATCAGACTTTTTCTTACTCAGCTGATATAAGAGCAGTGGTAGTAGATGAGACTAATGTTCTGTCTAGCTCAATATAATGTCTCGGTAATTGCCCTACGCAGATGCCTAGGCAAGGGTGTGAAACTGGACGAAATACGCAGTGCTTCCCTCGAACATTCACCCAGCAACCCAGCTCAAAGYGCAGGGACTTCTTCCAGCCCATATGGTTTCTATAGCATTACAGGTGCTCTGCACATATGTTTGGGTTACAAAGCTCAGTGGCTTTCTCCTCCATAGACTAGCAGGTTCCCCTTAYGCAAGCAGATTGATGCACCTTCATCATTTTCAGCCTGGAAATTTTTAGGCTCCCACTGGACTCACATTTCCCTTTTTTCTATCTTGCTCTCCTTGACAGATACTAAGATCTATCAAACATAGGGCAATATGACAGCCCCAGCTCTCCTAGACTAACCAGAAACTGCATCAAGACCTTCAGACTGAGAAACTGCAAAGCCTMTTCCCAAAGAAGCAGTAGAAAAGTAAGAAATCGGAGATCTCTGGGAAGAATACAGCAGGCTACCAGAAATGTCATCTTTGAAAAGCACAGAGAAAGTTGACTTGCCATTTAAATCTAGCTCACAGGCTGCCATTTCACCACCTGCAGGCAGAAACTGAAACTCTTACTGCACGTGCTTTGATGTAAGCATCAGGGCTAATCGTGAGCAGAGATGCCCTCAGAAGCCCTCTGCCTGCTACCAGAGGCCGAGGGCCCGGTTCCCGYGGCAGAGCTCTTCTGCTGGGCAGTTACACTGCCTGCGTAGGCCCATTCGTTATCAGGCATTTAACAGCAAAAAGCAATGTGGATAGAGACAAATCCTAAGTATCACTTGTTTGCACTCCTGAACGCGTGGGAAGAGGACAGAGCACACCATAAAGCCAGGTGTGTTGCGTACTCAAACAGATGTTTTCCCTTATTTGACTTAGCAAAAAAAAAGAAAAAATCCTTATGAAAAATACTAAAAAGCTGCTCCATGCAGCTGACATGACCTCCCTGGAATAGCTGAGCCAGTCTGGACCTAACAGGACTCCCCAGGCGGCCCAGGAGAGCAAAAGCCTTTGCAGGCTGCAAGAGCCCTGTCACCTTGGGCATCAAAGGTCTCTCCCACCRGGTTTTAACCCCCAGCGTTCAAATGCGCAAGGGAAACCACCTCAGGAAACTCATTCCTGTTGAAAAAAMTGCAGACACACGCTACGATTAGCATAGAAGAACTCGTGTTTCCATCCAAACCATCCATTTAGTTCTTCCAGATGCGATGATTGCCAACTACTTGCCCAATGGTAAACCACTCGCATGAACGGTAATAGCTTCTCACCTACTCATCTTACTGCTGTTTGCATACAAAAATACTTTTAAAAAAACCACARTGTTATAGAATAATAGAACGGTAAGGTTGGAAGGGACCTCTAAAGATCACCTAGTCCAACCCCCAGCGTAGCCCGTAYGCGGATTGAACCCGCAGCCTTGGCATCAGCAGCACCACGCTCTAACCAACCGAGCTAAACCTGCCGCCCAAACAGAAGACATATTGCTRTATCTTCTCATAAGAGGCAAAAAAATCACACAATTCACAGAAGCTTTTGCTAATACATATCCTCAAGTTTACACAAAAGATTTTTTTTAAATCTAGATTACCTATTAAGTTACTGATTCTTAGCTATCGCAAATATTAAGTAATTCTAAACATCTATTCATCAATACATCAGCAAAGTATATTTTGCCTCTTCTTTTGGAGGCGCTTCCTAWAACCATATGATTTTATACAAATGTGTGAATTAAAAATGTAAGTTTATGTTACCAGGACTATAAGCCTGTTTGCTTTAAAACAAGCGTTATAGTTACCATTAACTTACTGTTATTCAATCTTGAATTTGGTTACTGTACTTTAACAACATACATCCTTTATAAACATGCCTTGTTGTGTTTTTTTACCTGAATAAAGGATAAAAAAAAATGCAAACAAGCTCATCCTGAAACTAYCTGAACAGGAGAAGGAAATGGCTTAGAGAGGCAAAAGGTATCTCTTTGGATTCAAAKAAAATCTGAAGGCACTTAAGATTTAAGGAGATTCCTTCTGCACGGGCAGCTGAAAGTCATGTGTATATAGGCAGTGTCCAGAAGAGGGAAGGAAGAAGCAYATCCCTTTGCTTTTACTGGATTGCACAGTGAGTCTCCCTCTTGCTTAAATCAACTTTAAATACTATGTTTTCCAGTCTCAAGAGAGATTGCAATAAAACTCCTGCAGATAAAGAAATTAAATTCCCTTCTGAGGAAAGGCTACTGGCAGGAACATCTTACTCTTTTATATGTGTAACGGTAATTATTGCTTGCATTTATTTAACACCTTTCAGGTAAGGATCTCAATGTACTTTATAATCACCTGCACAGTATAACAAAGCAGGTGCTGTAAATACATGTACCAGGAGCTAGCTGCTGTTATACCTAACTACACATCAGCAAATAATAATTCAACTCTCTATCAAAGACGCTGTCTTCTCAAAGTGCAAGCAAGAGTGCAGCGCCCTGGGCAGGCCTGTGGCCAAAACGCTGCTGGAGCTGCAGGCTCCAACGCCGCCGAGCACACCCGGGGACCGAGTCCTCGTCCCCGAGCAAAGGCCAAGTCTCTCTGCGGTTGCTAGTTCTCAAGCTGTCATGCGCTCTGGACAACCGAGTCCTACCTGACGACAACTTCACATCATCTCCATCCTCCCACACGTTAACAAGTCCAGGCACCTCCCTGGGCAGAAGCCACCGTTTCTCTGCATTTCTCGTCTCTCAGGGCGTTTAATACCCGGGGGTGGGACGGCAGCACCAAATCCAGCCCCTGCTCTGCTCCCCAGGGCCGCAGCTGGCCCTGGTGGAGCATGGCCCCCAGCTGCGGGCAGCCCAGGCCCCTGCCGGGGGGCTCCGGGAGGCAGGAGGCAGCGGGAGGAGGGTCCAGCTCAAAAGCCAGAACCACCCTCCTCCAATCTTTTTCACTTAAATTTCATCTGTCAGGCTGTAATAGGTGGTAGATATCTGAAGTCTGGGAAAGTTTACTTTCTTTTGCCACTCCTTTGGCTTGCAAAGYGCATTTTCCTATAGCCACCAAATTCAAAAAATTAGAAAAAAATATGTCTTCTCCTTCAATAATAAAGCKCTCTATCCTACCTTTTTTAAGGATGTTTTACAATATAGCCTCCATAAAACTATACACAAAAAATGTAAAAGGATACAAAATCAATTATTCTTTTCTGCTCTCCAGTATTTTCTGTTAAAAACAAGATAAAAAGGCCCATACTGAAGTAACTCTCTAAGGAAAAGGAAAGAGGAGAGACCTGAAAGACAAAAATAAGTTCACAACTTCACACACAACAACTGTCAATTAGCCCCTCTTGTAGGACTATGCCAATAACAAAAACAGAAATTAACTGCCACTTCTTTGTTTGCAACACATCTACTTTTCAGTGTGATGGTAAGTACAAGCACTCAGTTCTCTATCAATACAACTCCAATACCAGAAAGAAAAAATGCATATTAAGGGAAAAAAAATAGCACAAATCCTTGCTTGTACTTTGTCATCAACTAAAACCTTCTCAGGCATCCCCCACTTTACCAGGCAACCAAAATTAGCGCCAGATGATCATATTGTAAYGTAAAGAAAAATGCCACGTTTTAACAGAATGAAAAATCAGATGTTTTAGGTCTTAGCCCCACAAATATTCAAGCATATATTTAGCTTTAGTAAGGAATCTCAGAGCCACGTCTGCTTCCATGGACTCCCAGAGTCCATCGACTCCCTCAACAAGTCAGTGTTCACACAACCATTACATATTGGCATTTATTGCTATGAGGATAACCAAGATACATACTTCAAACAGATAGACTATTATTCCATTTTTGAGCATGCAAAACCTTTTTTCCCTCAAAAAGGTAACAAAAGCAAGCAAAAACTTCACGTCTTTTTAAGCAATCATCCTGTGCAACTCTCCTCTCCAAAAGACAGTCCAGATATTGTAAGAGCTTAYGCATGTGACTGAATACACAGTTGCTCTGAAGGCACAGCAAAGCTGTTCTTGCAAACTATGCATGTAATTTGTTTCATGTGTGTCAAGGCACAGGAACAACTACGCAGGCTTTGACAAAGCGCTCTATTCAAAAACTGACAGCCTTCTAGGAACAACAGCTTTTTGTCTGCTCTTCACTGTACTTCCACAGAGCAACAGCAAAGAGCAATATTTACAGCCTTGGTGAAGAACTGTCTCCTCATTAAAAACYCAGCTATAGAAAGGGATGATGGAAATAATGGGAGCATGGTGCTCCACAGACTTTGACTTGTCCCACACAAATTTAATTAAAACACCTTTAGCTAGATCCAAGCAGACAAGTACCAACAGGGAGCTCCTTTGTTTGCTAGTCAAAACCATCCCCACTTTGTAGGCTAGGTAAGGCACCAAAAAATTGCAGTTGCAAGCAACTAGCAAGTTGCTTTGAAACCTGAACTTACAGGTATTTGGGTGCTTAGGGAAAACAAATTGTCTAATTACAGTCAAAAGCAAGAAATATTCAGACTTCTCTCTCTTTTTCCTACACTGACATTAGATTTTTCTTTATGTATTTGTACACTTAAGCATTACTGTAACATACCCTGCATGTATATTTCATAGAATCAGTAAGGTTGGAAGGGACCTCTGGAGATCATCTAGTCCAACCCCTCCTGCTCAGCAGGGTCACCTAGAGCATGGTAGACAGGGTTGCATCCAGGTGGGCCTTGAAGATCTCCAGAGAAGGAGACTCCACAATCTCTCTGGGCAACCTGTTCCAGTGCTCCGTCACTCTCACAGTGAAGAAATTCCCCCTCACGCTCAGGCGGAACTTCCTGTGCTTCAGTTTCTGCCCATTGCCTCTTGTCCTGTCACAYGGGACAACTGAAAAGAGTTTGTCCCTGTCCCCTTGACACCCTCCCTTCAGGTACTTATCCACGTTGATAAGATCCCCCCTCACTCTTCTCTTCCCCAGGCTGAAGAGGCCCAGCTCTCGCAGCCTTTCCTCCTAGGACAGGTGCTCCAGCCCTGTGATCATCTTTGTAGCCCTACGCTGGACTCTCCCCAGTAGCTCCAGGTCTCTCTTGGACTGGGGAGCCCAGAGCTGGACGCAGTACTCGAGATGAGACCTCCCCAGGGCTGAGTAGAGGGGCAGGATCACCTCCCTCGACCTGCTGGCAACACTCTTCCCAATGCCCCCCAGGAGACCATTGGCCTTCTTGGCCACAAGGGCACATTGCTGGCTCATGGTCAGCCTGTCATCCACCAGCACTCCCAGGGCCTTCTCTGCAGAGCTGCTCGCCAGCAGGTCAGCCCCCAGCCTGTACTGGTGCCTAGGGTTATCCTTCCCTAGGTGCAGGACTCTGCACTTGCCCTTGTTGAACCTCATGAGATTC
This sequence comes from Rhea americana, assembly GCF_003343005.1. Taxonomy (NCBI): domain Eukaryota; kingdom Metazoa; phylum Chordata; class Aves; order Rheiformes; family Rheidae; genus Rhea; species Rhea americana. Next base: position 2,439,577 of record NW_028187044.1, on the reverse strand, counting down.
CTCTCCACCCAACTCTCCAGGTCTTCTCTGAATGGCAGCACAGCCCTCAGCTCTATCAGCCACTCCTCCCAGCTTGGTGTCATCAGCAAACTTGCTGAGGAGGCACTCTGTCCCCTCATCCAGGTYATTGATGAAGGTGTTGAACAGGATGGGACCCAGTACTGAGCCCTGGGGGACACCACTAGCTCAGGCCTCCACCTAGACTCCACGCCACTGATGATGACCCTCTGAGCTCTGCCTTTCAGCCAGTTCTCAATCCACCTCACTGTCCACTCGTCCAACCCACACTTCCTGAGCTTACYCAGGAGGATGTTAYAGGAGACAGTGTCAAAAGCCTTGCTGAAGTCAAGGTACACAATGTCCACTGCTCTCCCCTCATCTACCCAGYCAGTCACTCCATCATAGAAGGCTATCAGGTTGGTTAAGCAGRAYTTCCCCTTGGTGAATCCATGCTGGCYRYTCCTGATCACCACCTTTTTCCTCCATATGCCTGGAGATGACATCCAGAATGAGCTGTTCCATCACCTTTCCAGGGATGGAGGTGAGGATGACCAGCCTAGAGTTGCCTGKGTCCTCCTTCTTGCCCTTCTTGAAGATTAGAGTGACACTGACTTTCTTCCAGTCCTCAGGCACCTCTCCAGTTCTYCAGGACTTTTCAAAGATGATGGAGCACGGCTTGGCAACAACATCCGCCAGCCCCCTCAGTACCCATGGGTGCATCCCATCTGGGCCCRTGGATTTGTGGATATCCAGCCTGCCCAGAAGGTCTCTGATCCTATCCTCCTCAATCAAAGGAAAGTCTTCCATTCTCCAGCCTTCCTCCCTTGCCTCCAGGCTGCAGGATTCAYGGGAGCTGCCCTTAGCAGTGAAGACTGAAGCAAAGAAGAAATTCAGTAACTCTGTCTTCTCTGTATACCTTGYCACCAGRGCCCCTGCCCCATTCAGTAGCRGGCCCACATTTTYCCTAGTYCTCCTCTTGCTGCTGATGYATTTGAAGAAGCCCTTCCTGTTGTCCTTGACATCCCTTGCCAGACTCAGTTCCAGCTGGGCCTTAGCCTTCCTCGMTGCATCTCTGCATACTCTGACTGCATTCCTATAATTCTCCCAAGTAGCCYGTCCCCTCTTCCACATTCTGTGTACTTTCTTCTTCTGTCTGAATTTGRCTTACGAGTAAATAAGAGACCTATATGCCTCAGTAAATTTAATCTGAGATTTGATTGCAGAACTCATCAAAACTTAGTGCAGCTCCCTCAAGAGTTTGTCTCCTGGTTATGGCCATTAATCGGAAGGTCACTTAGGAAGTRCAGTACACGTGAATGGGAAGATCTACTGTTTCCCCCCCTAAAATGATGTTATTCCTTAACTAATGTACTCATAATAYTATAGAAAGGAGATTCTGAATGCCTCCAGAAAAAAAATATTATTAGAAAAGGCTATAAAGAATTTAGCTGATTGCAAGCACCAATACTTTCAGTGTGCGCTCACCAATCTGAGCTCCTTACATGAGTTTGCAGAAGTAAACACTCTGCTAACTTCAGTTACCTTAAAAGAAGAGGACAAGATGCCATGCCAAAAAGGACAAAATATGTTACTCCCAGACAACTAAAAAAAAAAAAAAAAAAATCCATCAGTCAGGTAAGGACACGTTTTTAACATAAGTATTGTCTTCTCATTTTTCTATTCTTGTGGAAGAGCTAGGGAGAGGAAGAGAAACAGAAACCTCTACTCAAAGAAAGATTAGATTAATACAACACTGAAAGAAAAATATAAAAGCTAAAAACTAACTGGTAAATTCCCATACTTTCATATATTCTAACTTCAAGGCAGAGGGAACCAAAATCTGCAAAGTTCTYGAGAAAAAATCTACCATGCATTGTTTTTGTATAAAGGCATGGAAAACCTCTTTGAACTTCAGATGAACCAGCTGCAGATTCAGATTAATATACAAAGCTTTTATTTTTAATCTTTTACTCTGCTCCTTATTCCAGGTAGAATCAAATTCCACCCCACCCCCCTGTAACACAACATATCAACCTAACATAACAACATATCAAGCTCTACTCCCTTACACTTTTAAGTGACTTCTATAGACTGTTAAAAAAAATCATAAATACAATGACAAATAAAGGCTCTAACCAGCTTTTTTCATTCTTGTAGYAAGTTTTGAACTTAATCATCACAAAAACCATAGTACTTTGATGCTACATAACATGCTCTAGYACTTCTGTCCTTGAATATATTTGATTAATAACTTGGGGTAAGAGGGAAGGAGAGGAAGGGGAAAGACTTCTGATGAGGAGCTCAGACCCTCAGCTCTGAAAGACCTTTTCTTTAGACAGGTAGCAGGAAATCTTTGGGAGGCAGAACGACATKGAGTGATTTTCTTCAGTTTAGATATCATCTTTCTATTTTATTGTCTCAAAAACATCAAGTTTTTAGCAAAACTGAGGCATGCTCCAGTTCAGSTACTTCTTCCAAGTCTCTTCATTCATTCCTGTAACCATTCCTCTCACTACCATGAGATTGCRCTTGGTCACCAAGTATATTAAGAGGTCTCACCTGCAGCTTCTCCCTTCAAACCTTTTATATTTATTCAGATGCATTTGCCCATACATAACTACAGYGGCTTCTGCAGCAGCCCAGACAATTTATCTGTAAACTTCAGGGAACAAGACAGCCTTGTGAGCAGCTAGAAACACTCTTATTTCAAAACCTTCTGGCAAGAGGTTGCAGATACAGTTTCACACTTCATTTCTTTTGACATGTCCCCAGAACCACTGCTGTGCATATCTGGTGACAGTATTTGAAGCTTCACATCCCAGCCACCTCCGAGGCTCTAGTACACTATCTGCTGTTTGCATGAAAAGCAATCGTTTTTGTCCCCTGGAAACAAGCATTTAGTGTTTGTATAAACACAGCTCTTTTGCTCAAAAGAGTGGAATGAATGACCAGCAAAGTGTGCTTTAACATCCAAAAGAGAGCGAGCTGGAATTTGGGCGCTTGAGAGTAAAAGGTCACTGATGAAATTCTTTACAGGACGACCTATTTTTTTCCTCATTTCATATGTAGGTGGTGTCTAATGCTAAAAGGCTCAGATGCTGGCTATAGTATAACAGTGTCTCAATTTATACTTTCTTTCACCCATTCTCATGAAGACTGAGCCCAGGATTTTTTTTTTTTTTTTTTTTTTTTTTTTCTGTTTGTCATTCTCCTATTCACTTGCCCCTCCAATATGGTAACTCCTGCATGCTCTTTTATTTCATACAAGAGTGGGGGATCATACATTCATGAATTAATCTTATCTCATGCTTTCTATTTTATATTTCACTTACAGAAACATATGATCTAAAGGGAATCTGCAGAACTGGAGCAAGTCCCTCCTCTGTCCTTATAGGTCGGTCATTCAATCCCACGCGAAGCGATCAATGGTGTATTGATTCCACAATGAGGAGAAGCGAACAGAAAGCTGGAAAAGTAATACGGGGAGCTATATATTTCAATCAGCACCRCTTTTTTTCTGGGTGTCCAAATCTCCTGCTTGTTACTGAGAGCGCTGCAAGGAGAAGGCCAGCATAGCTCCAGCAGGTCTTCCCCAAAGCCTCCCGTGCCCACTCCTGTCCAGGCTGCTGGGGTGGCAGGCGTCCTCAGAAGCAGGGCTGGAGGAAGCAGGTTTTATCTTCTCACGACTGACCTCCAGCTGCTGGGATAGCTCAAACACAGCAGCTAGCGTAAAATACACGAGCGGCGCTCTCTTTTTCCATGGAGCCTGCACTTCTAGCAGGGTAAAAAAGGACTTTGCACCACTTCGTCATGCCCCACACCTCATGCCCTGCCGTACAGCTCGGCAATGCAACAACTGAGAAGCAAGAAAATTGCTCAGAGAGATTCACCCTTAGATATGCAGGAGTAAGTTACCGTGGTGTGCATACAGAGTGGTTTACCTTTGTGTAAGTACGTAAGCACTCCCCAGCCCCAACCAGAAAAGGTCCTGCTRGAAATCCTGGTATCTGCTTAAGCCTCTGCAGCATGAGAGGCAGGGAAGGGGAATGAGACTCCACTGCTAACTAAAAGTCTTACTAACTGGAAATAAAACTATTTCCCTCAAGCAGACAGGTTATACTTAAAGTACAAAAGCCACAGGAGGAACATGAGAATAAGTACAGACTAGTTAATTGAGGTTAACCCTAACAGAAAAAAAAAAAATCTCCTGAAGTCTGCAGTCAGCTGATGACAATTTGAAGAGACAGTGAGTAAAAAGTCTACTTAAAAGAGAAGAGAATGAATCATCTGAAATTTGCAGTAGATTTAGTGAAGTGCATAGTCCCATGGGCTAAAGAGATGTGAAGAGTTAGCAAGGTTGACTGTGAAAATGAAATAACTGGACACTGAAGAGTGCCATGGGAATATTGAAGCAAATTCTTTTAGCAAMTACCAAAGAAAARAGGAAAAAAACAAAAAGCAAAACACAAGCTGAAGTGTATCCTCAAGCCTATTATTTCATTTACATTTTTAAGCTGGCTCAGAAGGAAAGAAATAAGATTGAGAATCAACATTAAAACATCACAGCATCTTTTTTCAAGCTTAGATTCCAGGAAAGTGGGAAGGGAAGATAACCCCTCCATGATAACGTCCTTTCTTTATTCAGACAGTTGGATTCCTTCTCCCAGAGGCAAGCACAGGCACTGCTTTAGACTCTTATTCAGAAATCGAGCACCAGACKCACTGCGCGAGGCGCAGCCATGCCGGACCAGCATCCATCAGCACGAATGACCTCGTTCAGAAAGCCTGTTAAAATTCACCTTTAGGAAACAGCCCGCAGTGCTGCCACCTCCCAGCGGGTCCTGCTGGGTGGCCCGCTCCTCCTCCTCCTCCTCCCTCTCCCCACAGGCCCAGCGGTCCCCATCCTGCTCCATGCCCAGCCCTGGGGTAAAGGGAGGACGCTCACGTCTCCTAGCCCTGCTCCCACCCCAGCGCTGCGTAATACCCTGTTCCTGAATATGCGTTTGTAAACACACTTAAGAGCTGCAAATACATAAAACGCCAAGTATTTAGCAAGATTGCAGTGCATTAAGCTGATGTCAATGAGCAGAATATCTAGAATTATAGTGGAAGAAAGCTTTCAGGGCTTAATCTGAGTTCTAATTGTAAGAATTTTTTTTAAAAAAATCTTGATGGCAGCAACTTCTCTTGCATCTACACAGTGAAGTTTTCTTTCAGCTTCCCAAGATCCAGCAAGYGCTCCAAGTCAGGGTATCCACCCTCAAATAGGGGATACGTAACTAACTCAAGTGCAACYCACGCTCTGCCACTGCCTTTTTATACTTAAATATCCTATTTTCCTGTTTTCCCAAAGAAAAGTTGGGAAAAGAAAAGATCTTGCTACAGAGGGTGTTTCTAGTAAATCATCTTTCAGAAAGTAAAGTTTTAAAGAATTATTCCTGAATTATGCTTGAGAACTTTGAAGAGGAAAAGATTTTACTGGTTACTCTCTTTACTGAATTGTATTTACCGCTGAGAAAAACCCCCACGCGCTCCCGAGGAGCGCAGCCAGCCAGTGGCCCACGCRCAGCAGCTCCTTGCCCAGCGCCGCGCAGTTCCCGGGCCCACGCTGCAGAGCGGACGCTGAAGAGCCCAGCAGGTTCGGAGGAGACCTACAAGAACGACGGCGGCTGGGGAGCACACGCTGTAGAGAGACTGAACAACTTCAGTCCACCTAGGCCACGGAAGGGAAAGTCAAGTCTTGCGGAAATTTTCGCAACAAGAGCATTTCTGACAGGCAGGAGGCGACGGCACGGGCACGCCGGCACGCTCCCGGGAAGCTCCCGCCTCGCCTGCACGAGGGGCTCCCGCAGCCCGGCCGCCGCGGCGCTCGAGCAGAGGAAGGACGGCTGCGAACGGGCCGAAACCGCAGCGAAAATCACACCGAACCACCAGCCGCCCCCGTCCCACGGCCTCTGCGCTCGGGCACGGCCGAGGCTCCAGAYGCAGAGCGGCCGTCTAGCCCGAGAAACGAAAGGTAAGTTTTATGTGCTTCCTGCTTTCGCTCTCCTTTCGCTCTGAAACAGATAAACCTGCTCTTTCTCATCTTCAATACGTATTTTAAAAAAAGCAGAGGATATCCTGAAAGTTCTAGATTAAGACATATTCAAAGGAAACATCAACATTGGCATTCAAAAAAATACCACAAATACTAAATTACATAGTTTGAACGACAGAAATCCTACCAAAAAGACCAATTTACATAATGATCATAATTTGCATTTTACATACATCATGAGGAAAATAAGTTTATGAAATAACTGCTCGCAAACTTCTCCTTGCCTCTGATTTTCTTATTCACTACAGCAGATGAATTTGTGATGTTTATCTAATGCTGTCTTTGATGTCTCATATCTTCCTTCCTTTATTCTTTTTCTTTCCTCTTTTCTTTAATGAACCTATCCCTTATTCCCCCTGCAAYAGTCACTTTAATTTGCAATTCCCTTCAGCCAACCAAACAGGATTATATATGTATATAAAATCACAAACAAAAAACCTAAATAGTAACTTAATATTTTGTAGATTATTTTTTTAAGACGAGAGTTTGAACTTCTTTTTTTTYCCTATTTATAATTGAGTTTACAATTTTAGCGTGACATTGTCACAGCAGAAAGGTGACAATAAACTGCAAATATAACCTTTAAAGATGTAAGCAGCCTTTAGCTGCTTTTTTTTCCCTACGTAATAATAGGACTAGAAAGATAAGAGGAAAAATTACTCTGCAGAGACCTGAAAACAAGATTGAACCTCATTTTGCTGTTAGATAGGTCTTACTTCTTCTTCTTCTTCCTATTAGACAGGTCTCACTTTTTTCCTGTAAATATCTTCCTAAACTCGATATACATCGACGCACCCACCCGACAGCCSTTTGCTTCGGTCGCAGCTGCTGCTCCGGCCGATTCGAGGCTCTGCTGCCCGTTCCCCGATTAGGAGGTTCCACGTAATCCGACGCCCATCACCAGCCAGGGGCTCCCGGCCCCTTGGGCGGCCGGCCGGGGCCGCCGTGCCGGGGCCGTCCCCACGCCGGGACGCGCTGGCTTCGGGAAAGAGCCGGGGTGTCGGCTCTGCACGGAGGAGCACGCTGCCTCCCTCCTCGGGGCCTCCCGCTCCYCGCCCGCGATGGCCTGCAGCCGCCCGCGCGCGGTCGCTCCTGCAAGCTCGCCCGCTCCCTGGAGCAGCAGCGGTATTAAGAGCACGCTGGCACAGCGTCCTCTGGTACCAGCAGATTTTGGTCATGATATTGCTTATTAAACACGATCCACTGGATGAGTGCACGCATCGTTATTACTCATCCAGGGAACTGCATATTCACACGTACAAAATTCAAGCTCTAATATTAACCTTTACTGAGCGCTTGGGCCACGGTCAGAGACACAAACACTTGCCTACGGCTTTAAAAGCACTGGGCTACGGGAACCAGCAGCCCCAGGAGGTAAGCCAGCAGAGCACTGGGTCKGCTCAGCACATACACAGCACAGGCGGAGGGAGCTGAATATTTCGGCTGCTAGTCACAGCATGCCTGGCAATGCAAAAATACAAGCTCTGTTAAAATGTGATATATATCACCAGCAGTGATTAACTCTTAATCAGTTTTAATAACGGTAGCATTAGAAAGTTACAGTCTGTATCTTTATTACCAATATACATGATGGTTATAGTCAGAGGTTAAAAAAAAAAAAAAAAAAAAAAAAAAAAAAAAAAAAAAAAAGCAGAGAAAAAAAAAAAAAAAAACACCCACAGAGCTCCTGAAGGGCATGAACCAAAAAAACAGGAGGAAAGACATTCACACTCCATTTAGACATTACAAAGATGCCTAAAAGATGAGATTAGCATTATGCAGACCTGCAAAATAAAGATATCTAACTATTATTTTAGCTAATTATTACTGGAAGAAAAAAAATTTGCTTTTCAGATATATAACATTTAGTTTTACCTAAAAAATACTTTCTGATCCATGAGACATTTGAATAAATATTTCRCCAGTCGTCTTCCTGTTTGTTGAGCACTATCCAATCACCCCGTGTGTACGTATTTTTGGAATAAGAGCAGAGGCCTAASCTGCACGGCAGCCACGCAGCGACGGGGGCCGTCAGCACTTGGTAAGACGGTATTCCTCCTCTGAGGAATCTGAAATACACACAGAGAAAGTTCAAGCAAGAAGAGAAAAATCTGCAGGAGTGATTTACTCTTCAGTCCCATTAGAAGTGAACCATACGAGACGTTAGCTCTTTCTAATACTCAAATTCAATTCTTTGCCTTCCCCAAAAGCCTGAAGTGGAGCAAACTAAGTTCAAAGAGACGCCTGGTGACCGTTTCAACATCAGTCTACTCTCAAATAAAATCCTTAAGCAACAAGACTTAACTTTCAACACTTAAAAAAAAAAAAATCAGTCGTAACTCTTGATGAATCTGTGCCTACATCTCCCATCTACAACATTTCCTCRCATGGATATTGCAAGGAAAGAGATGGTAGAAAAAAAAGGCAGTAAGCCACCCAGATTCCACACTGGTGGAAGCAGTATTCTGGTACTTGAAAAAGATCAAGAAAACAACCCATCCAGAGGCTCCGAAATGCCTTGCTTTCCATCTTAGTAGAGAGCAAAACCTGTGACATCATCTCAGCCCAAGCTACAAACAGCCTGTGAACATTTGCTTCTCTCTCCTCCTTTCTTCCCCCGCCCAGGGCAGAAGGGCTGTTTGCGAGTTGAAACGGGGCTCACCAAAAACCGGGGGCAGCGACCGGCARGGAGAGGCACAAGGACAGACGCCCGCAAGATGCAACTCTGGCTGTTGCCAGTCACTAGAAGAAAAAGGGGATCATGCCAACACCAAAGGGCAAGTGTGAAACACCTTCAAAGTCTGGTCTTCAGAGAGGGTATTTCTTCCGTCATGAAGGACATACAAGACACGATAAATGACGCATCTGCAGCAAACGCTGAAAAATCGCAGATCAGCTACACCTAAATACATTTGAGATAAGCAGTCATTCCAACCCAGTTATCTTCTCCTCTAGGATGCCAAAGCGCAGCTGAAAAAGAGAAGACATTGGGAAACAAATAGGTTTCATATGTTTACTAAGGAGATTAAAAAAACTATAGTTGCTCGGCTCACTATGCATGAATGAAAAGGGGTCACTTGTTGACACTACTAACAGCTTGGTTTAATTTTCCCAGGTAATGGATGGAGACTTGAGATGATGCTCATTAGCCAGACCTAGAAATACCAGACCTACCTGATACCAGTAAAGATCTGAAAGAGATGTTACACAGATTTCCACTTTTAAATATCGAAGAGTGCTCAAAACTGCCCACTTAAGTAGCTCTGGCAGGGAGACAGACATTACCGTCCTCCTTTGGGATTCAAAACAGAGGAGGGAGAAAGAAGCAAAAATTGCAACTTGTTTCTAGGATGTATTTGCACTCCTCTGTAAGACAGACAGAAAACCAGATAAGAGGGAGGAAAAAAAAAAAAAAAGGAAAAGAAAAAGAAAACCATCATTGTCTTGATTGTCTTGCTCTGCCCATTTCTTTCCACATAGCCCATTTAAACCTTAGATATCTTTCTCCTTTCGTATGATGATGCATTTTACAAAACGTTTCAGTTTTACCTATGCTATTCTATGGCTGGGAAATCATGCTGTGCTGCACTTGGAGATGTTTTAAAATGAAAAAAAGGGGGAGGGGTTCCCCCTTTACACAAAGTTATTTTGGATCCAGCGGAAACATCAACAAGTGTTGCCATAAGCTGTGCAAGTCTACTATGCTGTATTTCCCTTCTGGCAATGTTTCTTGCTATTCCACTATCAGGCTTTTCTTAGAGCAGCCCCAGAGATGGGTTTGCAACCCCACACCACACAGACAATCAAAATAGCACAATCAACTCAAAAATACATACTTTAAAAATAGATACTAGCTATGTTAAATTAAAATCAAGCAATATCAAAGTCTTTAACATCCAGGATATCTAGATCTTTAATCTCTGCATAGATTAAAATTGTTTGCGTTATGTGGCAGTCTATCCCCTTACATTGCTTATGGCCTGCATGAAAGAATTTAGTGTCTGAAATCAGTGGCTTATTATAAATATTACTAGTGATTCTTTTTAGAAAATCAATTTTTGCTGATAATTTCAAAAAACACTAATTAAAAAAGCTATATTGGCAAACTAAATTAATAGGATCCTGGAAGAATCAATCACCGTAATCATCTGCTGCCATAAACTCTATGGGAAGATTACAAATGTGATGCTTCAGAGGAGGGGAAAATTCTTTTAAAATATAATTTGAACTTTACTTCTGAAATGTCATGACCACCGTGATCCATCACCCACAATCACTGCTCAGACTTACATTAAATCAAAGCCATGATTCAATGGTTATAATCAATCATGTGAGAGCAGACAGTGGGAATGGTACTGCCACGTTCAGTATACGCATTTTAGATTGCACATGATACAGCATTTTAATAAATGGTAAACAAAGCTGAGAGTGAATACACAGGACTAATAAAACCTTACACAGCAACTAATTAAAGCAAACAAATCAAAAAGAAGAGATAGAAAACCACTGAAGAGATTCAGCTGAAGTAAAGCTACATTGCCTAAGGTGCATGTGAGATAGTGTCTATTTACACATTGGAAATTAAAAGCTCACTCAAAAGAGATGTTATATGTCACTATCAGAAGTAAATGCCCTTGGAAGAAGTTTAAAGTGAGAGAGAGTTATTTAAGTAGAAAAAATGACCAATTACCAGAACATAATTGTGTGTCATTTTGCAGGAGCCTCAAATACAGATTTCACAGGGGTGTGACTTATAAGGAAACTTAGACTTTTAACCATTTTTCAACCTAGGAGAGCTACTCCAGACTACTCGCACTTGCAAACAAAAATTCAGTTAAAAACCAGTCCAAATCAGGCCCACAGTAGAGTTTTATCCTACGGAAAGCTGAGCTCAAAAAAATCACACTATGGACGACTAAAAAGCAAGTGTAAACGTATGACCCCACATGAGCTATTTTACTAAGCTCTTCCAGACAGAGGGTTTTATCAGCATTTGTATATCCACAGCCATGTATCTTGCTATCAAGAATGGTTTTGACCTTCTTAGGTGCCACAACAAATCAGAAGTAACCTTCTACTTTGTGGACAGCWATCATAGGCAAGCTGAGTAGACTTTAGTCCAGTAGTTTATGCAAAGACTTTAACAGGATGGATGATTTTATACTTACACATTCAAAAAAAAAAAATAAATCTAAATCAAATAAATGAACTAAATTTTCTTTATAGCCTGCTCATATTGTTCATGCAATGTATCGTAAGTCTTATAATTTCATGCATAAATTTTCCGAAACAAATCACAGTACTATTTCAGAGGAAAATAGTATATACTTTTGCCTTCATTCACCATACAGGCTGAAATTTTAATACAGAAATTGCATTCATTTCCTGTGAGGAATTAGAATGGCTTTTCTCCAGTAAGCTGTAGATGTCTGTCTACTAAACAAAGTTATGATGAGAAACAGAAGATGAGCATTTAAATTCACTGTCAAGAGTTTTCATTTTGATTATAGCAATTTCCAGTTTAAAAGGAAATGAATATCCAGGAAAGCATTTAAAATTAATCCTTCCCTTCTGAAGTAGCACTAAAAGTCAGTTAGGAGTGAAATATGATTATTTCGTTTCATATCTTGTCATCTAGAGGAAAAAAAAGATTCAATTGTGTATTTATTTGGCAGTAGCTCACTAGGCAGAGCGAGGTGTCAAAGTCTTCAGCTGAGTTTTAAAATTCCAATTTTAGCTTTGCTGTTTTCCTTCATAAGCTACAGATCACTAATAATTATGGTGCCAGCTTAGTAGTTCTATATTTTCTTTCTTCATATTCCAAGTATAAATATCATTAGGGTGCATTAATATATTTTAAGGTAGAAAAAACTGCAAACCTTCCATCTGCATAAAGGTCATCCTACCTCTTCCTTTTCTAATGCAAAGTGAGACATTTGAGCACAGACAAAATACACAAAACAAGAAGGCTAGATGCCATTTCAAGTCTGCCTCTAATTACAGCGCAATTTACGGGATTTTGGGGAATCTAGGAATTAGCAGGCCTGCGGTACGCTCGACTGAGTCTGCAGGCTTTCCCTGGAGCTTTTCAACCGCCACAGCACCTTTGCCAGCTCACGCAAAGCGCTCGCTGCCCTCCTGGCCTAGCAGCGCCCTTCCCGGCTCTGCTCCCTCCTCGTTTCCGTCCCAGCGCTTTACGCATCGCGCGTTACTCTGAGCTCCACCCGGACCGCCAGCTCGAGCCCCCAAGTCGCGGGCGGCTCGCGTCGACCCCCRCGCGCCCGCYGCCGCGCTCGTTACTTTGACATGTTTGAGGCAGAGACCATTTGTTCCTCYACAAAAATCTAACATCTAATCTATRTGCCCCGGAACAAGGCACCTAGCCACAGATCTGACGAACAGATACTGCCATGCCTAATGCATAACGAGCCAGATTTTGGCTGACACAAATGGTTAGAGTTTCCCTTCCTGAGCACAGCGCTACGTAGAGAGAAGCCTGAGCTCTTGGCAGAGCAAAGCCATCGCACCACGGCGTTTATGGCTGCCCTCGGCGAAGCGTAAACTCGGAAGCGATGCACTTAACAGCGTATCCAATTCTAGGTGTCGGTAAAGCTTATGTAAAGACAGCACAACATCAAAGCGTATTTAACTCATCGAAGCTGTCTTAAAACCATTGGCTGAAATGATTCTCCGAAAGCCTTGTTTCTCATAATTTTTAAGTACCTACTTCTAAAACCACACAGCAATATAAAGAATAAAGTCCATATTTTGAAAACTATACTGCACAGTATCAAAAAGATGCCTGCTAAGGTTAAAAAACAAACAAAACCTCAAGACATTTAACCTCCCTCAGTCAGGTGGCATGATTCTTGCATTATCTTTCCTATTTATCTGGCACAGAAAAAACAAAGGTAAACTGGACCACTTGGAAAACCTCTTTGTCTACTTTTTTACCTTAACTGACTTAGGCTCAGTGCACYGTTCCTGAACTCTTCCCTATGTGGACAAGCTACAAGGAGGAAGGCTTTCCCCTATAAGCAGTACAGCCAGCCTAGCTGTAAATGAGCAACACGGAGCCCACCACGCGCTGCCCAGTTCGAGTGTGCTGTGCCGGCACCTGCGGTTCACAACGGCCTCAGCGAGTAGCCAAGATGTGAAAAGGAATCCACTGGCAAACCTGCTCCAGGGAGGCTGCTACTGACACGCTGTGCTCCGTGCTGCAGTTACACATTTTATTATTTAAGAACAAAYGTATGGTTTAATATTCAGAGCTCATCAGTGATGCAGCTTTGTTTAAGAGCGATAACAATCACAGCGATTAAAAAGCCTAAATACTCTTCAATAGAGCAACTTAATAGTCACTTTTTCAACCTATTTTGCCTTAAAAGTATTCTTAATATGGAAAATCTTGCACAGACCAGGTACATTACGACTAGCTAATGATCTGAATTCAAGCATTTATGCCATCCTTGTCACCATGGTATCCAACACACACTATGTGACAGTTCCTCCTTCCCACTTTCCTTTTAAGCRAGCTGGTTCCATAATTCACCACATTCAAAGCAAACTCCTTTTGCTGGCTTAGACATACAATCCTGAAGATTTCATATTGCTCATAAACACATAGCTCTACAGTTTCCACTGATTTTAATAAAACCTGTGCACTCAAAACCATAGACAGAGGTTAGAAAATTTAAGGTAACACCACATACTGGACAGCATCAGTTCTTACTGCCAGCTGCACAGCAGTCCTCAAGCATATCACAACTCCTCAGTAATCCTGGGAACATCTACTTAAAGTAAATGGTTGTAAAGATAATATGACCACCCTAAAGGATTCAGTAAACAACAGTAATACAGATAAAGTTATATTAACCATTCAGCGCAACATGTTGCATGGGCTTCCTACAGAAATTGCTTTACAGCCTCCATCCCCTTCCTACCCTCTCGCTCCACCAGTTCTGCTCTGTGTCCTCTAGTCTCTGCCGTCTCACAGATGCAGACTAATACTTGCGCAGCATATGGCAGACACAGAGACTAAATCAATCTCCTTTTCTCCCTGTCTCTTCCTCTTAAATCAGTTCAGGCCTAATAGAAAAAAAAGTTTTGCACTATCTACAGGACTGAATTACTTTGCCTTGCCTTTGGAAGAGACAATATCATTTCAAGAACAGGGAAACAGTTACGTCGTCACAYGTCCAGGCATAGCTGCACGCACAAATGCACGCGCTCGCTCCTGACTTGATGCACTGAACTTCCATTTCCCCGTGCAGGACTGCTGCTCCCCAACATGTTGTATGTAGACCAGAATCCCAGAAACCTTCCTTCAGCTTTATTATTTTCAGGCCCTGTCAAGATAATCAAGGAAAGCAGAAAACCAGAAGGAAAAAAAGGCTATACCTGCAACAACTTCTGCCAGATTAATTTCTTCTTAGGCTGGCAGAGAGTTTAAAAAAAATTAAACAAGCATGATTCATTTCCTATTATTCACTGTGAGATCCATTCAATTACTGCACTAACAGTACAGTGGAGCAAGGATAGCTCTCAGACACAGAAAAGGTCAGGCTGACCTCTATTTCTAAGTTCTGCCTAAAACTTGCTTCCAGATCACTCTCTTCCCAATGAGACAAGAGAATAAAGACAAGTCCAAAGGCAGCCTTGCAGCTGAGGGTCCGCCTTGGGTTAGAGAGATGCTGTGAATCTTGAAAAAGAAAACACAGAGGAAGTGCACAGTACTTACACTCAGAAACAAACTGGATTTAGGAAGCTTGGCTCCAGAYGCAGAACAACCTTTCCAATTTCTTTGCTTGCTTAGATACAACATCTTTTTTTGGCCTATTGCACACACACACACACTGTTCAGTTAGGTCCATGGATAACTATCCACAAGAGYGTGCAGTGAGACTCATGGTGTGGAGAACTAATGGAAAGAAGAAATCAGCAAAATATGTTGCTAGAAAAGGGAAAACTATAAAAACAATTTTATTTTCTAGCTCCCTTGGCCTTGGAGGGAACATGCCCTGTGGTGGATCTTCCCAGTCAAAATGCTGGCGGGGAGGAAAGAGACAGAGTCTCTTTGCAGCAAGACTTCCACATCAAACAGTTTGAGTTAGAGGCTTGGGGAGGGGGGGGAACCTCTGAACAGAGTCAGGCAGACAGAAAGAGAAATAAAGAAACATAAAGATGACCTCTCCAGAGGATGCAGAGGGCAAATCTATCAGAGCCCCAAGAAACACACTTGAAGTTGTCTCATAGGTGTTCATCTTCCTACCTTGGGGCAGAGGTTTCTGGTAGAAAAAGAAGAGGTAAGGTTTTCTTCATCAATGATGAACCAGCCTAGAAATCTGTGGGTGAAGACTGAACCATGGAGACAAACACAAGCCTAGGTGAAAGCTCTGCCTTTCAGAAGCAGCTATGTGGATACCTTCGAGGGAAAAAAGCTTTAGGGCACTACGGGAGTGCAAGCTGTCAGCACAGCTCTGCTCATTTTGAAATGGCTGCTAACCACGTCAAGGTGCCAGCAAGCCCATGGACAGAGGCACGCCAAGCAGCTGGACTTCCTAGGCCAGAAGGTCCCAGTTAAGGTTCACTATTTCATCTTAATGGTGTCAGTCTCCCAAGCCAGCCCCAGCCCTGTCTACAGACGGCTGCCTGCGCACCATCTCCAGCCCCACACTCATCCCAGCTCCTCTGAACCTCCTGGCCCCTGACCCTGCCTCCTGCTCCAGCTCCAGGCCTGGTGCCCATTTCTGTTCTTAGCTTCACTCATGTCCCAACCCATTTCAGTCCCTCAGGTTCTGTATTAAGACTCTTAATCCAAAARAGACATCTAAAACAGGTACTATCTTCTCAACATAAGATGAGCTTGTTTTTCAGTRAAAGAAACTGATTGCACCAGCATGCTCAGCATCTGTCATTTCAAAATCAGATATGAAGCCCCCACAGAGCTTCTAATTTCCAGTTTTAGTTATGTTTAATTTTGGTTGGAAGCCCATTGGCACTTAAAGTGTTTTTTTTAAAAAAAAGAGGTCAGACTATATTTGTAATTGTTTGAAGGCATTTAGATTTTGGGCAGTGAAAGATGCAAGAACAATGCTGGCTTCAAAGGGAAGAACAAGATAAGCACATACTATTTGACAGCTACAAATGATATACATAGTTTTGTAAGCTCTGTCCTAATCTCTTCTCATGCAAGTGTGTTGATTCTCCTTTGAAGCTAACAGACAGCCCCCCACRGAATACATTTCAAGCGATCAGAGAAAAACGAGCTTTGACAAGAGCACATATAGTGTTGTATAAGGAGTCCTGAATAACCGTATTCAAAGTCTATAAGGTTACGTGAGTCATCCACTTTCTAGAGTGCACAATGCAGTGGTTTTTCGGTGTGCACTTGGACCACAATAAAAATTGAAAAAGTCCTTTTTTGCACTGTACAAAACGAGAACACCCGTTACAAGACTCAGCAAGCCAGCTCAGCGGACGGGCAGGTAGCGATTGATTGCGTATTTCATAGGAAGTGGCATTTGACTGTCTAGTCTGAAGGGCTTCAGCAAGAGGCAGCCAAACCTCTCCCTCAGAAGACAAAATCCGTCAGCTCCAGCACGCAGCATTCTCCTCCAGCTCAAAAGACCAAAGCCTCTCCGAGTTCACGGACGCGCCTCTTCCGCCTGGCGGGCCACGAGGCAAGCCCGCGTGCATACGTGAGACGCTCCCGACGGCTCGCGGGACACCAACACAACACAGTGCGATCTAAACTGGTATTGACGGGCCCCAGCACGCCCCAAACGTTCCACCGCTGCGTGCTTCTTAAATCATTAATATCGCAAGGGGCATCTGCGCGACAATTTTATCTGAGTTAAGAGGTGAGCCGTAACCTCCTGCTGCTGCCGGTTCCCTGCCCCGGGGCTACGCTCCCGCGCCTTGAGGCGGCCGCTGCTCCAGCTCCAGGCGAGGTTCGTGGCTCCAGGCGAGGAGCACGTCACGGCGGCCACCGACCGCAGCGCAGCTTTGGAAGAGAGCTAGCGAAATTCCCGCGCGCCTTCCAGCTCGTTTAACGCTTCGGCCCGCTCAGTTTGGATCGTGACCCTGATTTCACGCTAGCGCAAGAAGCACTAACGTGAGCTGCCTCTGTGTTGCTCCTCGCGCTTCAMGTTTGACCCCCGAGGACCGCTGTCTGGGCAAGAGCAGAGTCGCTCTTCCAGCTCGGCTAAGGGTCAAAGGCACGCTTAGTTCCAGATCAATCCTGAGCAGGAGCGCTCTTGCTCAAAACAGAGCACAACTCGCACACGTAAAGTTAAGCCTGCATCACCAACTTCAAAYAACAGAGCTAATCGCTGCTGTGTGAGGACAAGAGGCTTGCCAACACATAGCAGGATGTTTACTAGTGCAAGTGAAAACTTAAAAAGCACTCATATAATCCAAGAGTCTAAATGTTATTTCCAAAAATAGCGTAAGCACTCAGACAGGATATTTGGACATTTGAAGATAACCGAGTTTAATTTACACTGACTGTCAAAAGAGCTGGAGCCAGTAACCTATTTCAGATATAAGCACTACTATAAACAACTGTGTAAACTGTTATAAACTTGTCAGAGTATCAAAAGATTCTTGCACCCTGATCATATGAAGCTATGAGTAAACACTTAACCTAAGGATTTCCTAATATATTCACTATCTATTAAAAAGCTGCATGTAGACAACAGAAAGCATTGAAAATGAGAAGGGGGGAAAAAAACACTTAGAAATCACCATTACCAAAAAATTCAAATGTAACTACGTGTATTTACAGACCCTCAGGTATTTTGAATATTAAAACCAAGCAGTGCTGAAAGGTAAACTGATTTAAANAAAAAAAAAAAAAAAAAAAAAAAAAAAAGCCTTAGACATAAGCAGACCACACTAAGGCTTTTAAAAATTATCGGTACAGTACTTCATAGTGGACTAGATTTCTACATTACAGGCTTGCAGAGTTTACGTGGTTTGAAGGCAACAGCTGTAAGAACTGGACTCGCAGCTCAAAAAGACATTTACTTTCTGTGCTTGGCACAATCTCATAATAAGCACCGTATGAAACGTCTTTCATTAGCGGTGGATACGTTCCACAGCAGACTAGATCTCAACATGGCCTTTGCATTTCTACTTCCATGTTTCATTATCTAGGAAAGCAGCAGAAACATTCAGCATGTGCAAATAACCCCAAAGTCAAACTTTGTGAAAAAGATATTTAGAGACCTTACAGAAGGAATACTTCTCATAAATTTTCTTTCATTTATGCTAGTGTTTCTCTCCACATCCTACCAAGTGCACCAATTAGATTATCTATTTTTGCACACACACATGCTTGCATGGAAGCTCGTGCTGCAGTCAGTGGTTCTGCGGTTTCAGTAATAGCTGCTTCCAATCACAGTCATTACCATTATTTATCACTCACATCATTCCCCAGGTGTGCACAGCGCCTTACAGGCAAATAAGGCAGATGTCAGACCTAGAGAACTGACTTAGACTTTATGCAGTTGAGAGCAACAGTGAGCCCACAGACAGCAACAGGAGCAGCAGCATGAAGAGCTCTGTAGTGATCATAAAAACACGCATATAAAAGTAAACGTAATTTTAACAAACTAGCCTTGTCTCACAGTTCACTTCTATGTATAGATAAAGCACCAAACATCTGCTGTTTTCCAAAGGGAACAAGTTATTGAGGTAGTACTTTTGCTTTCAAAGCTCTTATCCTATGGTTCGAAATTTCAACTTCCAATCATAAAAGTTTCTARCAATTTAACCGTGATGGAACCATTCAAACCGTGGTCAGAGTGMAATAACTGAGGAATACCCACTGCTCCATTCTTCAGATGTGTCAAAATCGGACACGCGGTTTAATASTTTCAATGACACTTTTTTATAAAGTATTTCACCAATGAACAGGGCACGGCAGAAAGTAGTGCACTATTTCTGTGYGTGACATCTAATTTTGGAAGCATCCCTGGGTGGCATACGAGAGTAACTGGTATCTTCTTTTTATCTAATCTGTTCAGTCTTAACAGCAGCGAAGAGGCTCTGTGAATGTAAAGCTCCCTCTCTCCAGAAACTACCACGCCATCTGAAGACACCCCAGAGCTCTAGAAAACAGTGGGTGGGTTTTGGCTGATAGTTCTTCATCAAGGCAGAGAGTCCCTACAATCTGCTCAGAAAACTCTCACGTTGAAAACATGAAGGGAAAAGAGCTTTAAGCAAAGACCGAGTTGCACTGTAAAAAAATGACACAAAACTCACGCACCAATATTTACTTTACTGTGGTCAGTGGAGCACTAAGCCTCCCTTGAACCCAGTGAAGTAAAGGAACTTTTTATCCCTGCCAGTTCAATTTTAATGCCTCTCTACTTAAGAAAATTTAAATTTTGCCCCACAGAACACTGCAATAAGCAAAATATTCCCTCTCTTACCACACAGGCAAGCGTGTGCCAATTTTCATTGTAATTTTATGCGCCTGACATTGCTGCAAAAATAATAACAGCAACAAAGCTCTAACACAGTCTGTCTTTCCTGTAAAAGGATGCACATTATGGTATGGACCATGCTCACATCCCTGAACAAAAAACAAAACAGTACATCTCACCCTCTTTTTTACTTAATACATCACTAAGCAATTAAGAGTTTTCTAATGTGTCTTTAATAGCACGTTTTCCCTCCACACTTCTGCCACCTTTTGTAATTACTAAAAAACAATATTCAGGTGTGTTCTCTTCCTTCTTTGTCCTACACCACACTCTCCCCTTTTACAATAACACTTCCAAATAAAAGTTTATTGGGCTGTATTGTAAAAATCCTGAAATAAAACATCCTTGCCTGAGGATAACCATTCTCTACATTTTATTTCCCTCCAGATTTTACAAGATATTTGTTTAGCCTGTTTCAAAATCGTGCCCATGAATACACTAAGGTTGACAGTCAGGATGAATTCTTTTGTTTCTAGTAGCTGGACATCATTTTGATTTAAATAAATTACCATGTGCAAACCATCTATAAAATGATTTGCTTTGTAGCAGTCTCATTAAGGTGGAAAAGTTTCAAAAGCCAAGGTCCTCTTTTCTACATCTTACCAGTTTAAAGTTATTCCCCAACACATCTTTCCTTTTTGGCATGACAGCAGGTAGGACTTCAAAAAAGGATTTTCACCTGCTTGCCCTCCCCAAGTCTGAACAAGCTAACGAACAGGGTAACGAACCAGGCAACAGCTACGGGCGCTACCGATTCTGAACACCACTCAGATGYGCACCAGATATGGATGCGGCGTTTCTCAACCGCATTTCAGCAGMGAAGTCGCTTTGATTGGCAACCAGCACGATCTGCCTTCGCTTACACCCTCCCGCACTGTGCGTGCCCCCGGGCGCTGATGAGCACTGCCCTCGGCCCCCTCCCACCAACWGCGAGCAGCTGGGAAAAGCTCAGTGACAGGTAAAAGCACCTGCCAAAGCACATCTGAAACTAGTATTTGCATCTAATGTACTAGATCCTAGCTTTWTTTTTTTTTTTTTGAGGGGGGGAAATCAAAAACTTCTGTAACAAAATGAAAACTTGAGGCAAGAGTCATTTTTGCAATGCTCTTGTGCCACAGCCACTCTTTAGCAACCACATCAGCTCCCTCTAAGGCCAACAAAGAGGCTCTCAGTGATTTAATGAGAATCAAATTACTACAAACATCTGGAAATGAAACCATATCCAAATCACCACGCGCAGGTCATTTCTCCAGCTTAAGAGGTGTACTGTCACAGTAAATTAAGAATTTGAGTTGATCAGATCTTTGGTTTGCAG
Source organism: Rhea americana (assembly GCF_003343005.1). Taxonomy (NCBI): domain Eukaryota; kingdom Metazoa; phylum Chordata; class Aves; order Rheiformes; family Rheidae; genus Rhea; species Rhea americana. The sequence continues at coordinate 2,418,672 of NW_028187044.1, read as the reverse complement.
TGACGTAAATGGCAAAACTCCACTTCTGCATSGTGGCTTGATTAAACAATGGAATTAACCCGACATGTGAAGTAATGGATAATTGAAGGGTAAGCGGAAATCAGTGTTAAGATAGGGATGAAGAGAGAAGATACTGATAATTAAGAGGAGGAGGAAATGTATACTTACCGCTCCCCAATTACTTTCAGAATAACAGAGGAAATGTATACTTAGCACTCCCGAATTACTTTCGGAATAACAGAATATTTTAAAAGCATACTTAATAAATAAGTTATTGGGAAAATATGAACTGACCTGTTTTTGTCTCAGAATGAATCAACTGTATGTAAAATTGAGTTATGAAGAGCTCATGCCCACTTGCTCCATCATTAGGAAAGATCAAGTTTCTTAAAATGTTCAAACTTGCAGGGTTTCATTAGATTTCAAAGTTGAAAATATTTCTCCCATGATATAGGGAAGTATAGCAAAGTTGCCACTCTAAGGATCTCCCCTCTTTAATGGCAGAAAAAGTCCTGGAAGATGAAGAAAAAGAGTTGGAAAACAAATAACGTAGGATAACTACCACAATATTGTACCGTTCCCACCAACACAGGCCTATCTTTCCTTTCATGTTTTCACTACATAGCATATAGATCTAAACGCCTATTTCTTATAAAAGAAGGACACAATACTGTTTTTGCTCAGAGAAGGGCAGGAAAGGAACATACTCTAGATCATACTATGGCCAAACAAAAARCCAGAAAGATTAAGTTTTCTTGTAGCTGTGCACATCTGAACCCCTCAAATTTGAATTTTCAGAATTTAATCCATCAGTAATTGCACAGTCCTTGGCTAGTCTTTATTTTATTGAAAATATCTTTTTGAAATCAAAAACTAAGGTTTCTCCCAGCAGAGCCATTTCTCACTTGCRTGCTTTGATGGCTACTTTCTTCACAATTCAAACCTGGCTTGAAAAGAAGGGCTGCTACTCTTTACTCCTTTTTGGTACCACTGTAGCACTCATTTCTGTCAGAAAGGTAAGTGCAACATCTTCATCTGCGTGGGAGCACTGCTCAAAATGAGGGCAGTGCAGACAGATGTGAAARTAATAGCTCTGAGGCTGGCTGGTGGTTTAATCCCGCTAGTCAGAGAGCAAAGAGATCACAGACACCAAGAGTATTTCTCCTCCAAGCTTTAAACATATTTTGATAATCTGAATAGATACTTATTTTAGAGCAATATAAATACACTAAGAATTTGACATTATTCGTGTTCTACTGTTTCCACCAGGGTCATTTTTCTGAACTGATCAGCTGAAACTTCGTCCTCTGAAATCGTCTTCCGAGCAAGCAGCACGTAATCCCCAGCACTCACGTCACGGGACGCGACACGCGTCACGCGTCAGCTCGGAGGCGCGGTGGACAGCGTGGGAAGAGGAGCCGCCCGCGGCCACAGCGCTGCCCAGCGGCAGCCCACCAGAAACGGCTCCTCCTACACCGCGCTGCCCATGTACCCTTAACCAAGGCGAGTTTTACACACACGTGACGAAATTTTAAACAAATCTGGGACAGATGAACGATGTCACATCGACACTGATGTTGACTCTTACAGAAGACACGCATGGATGTGATCAGGGTAACTGCAGCGGAAATGGCATGAAAACTGTGCCTTTTTTCAGATAAGCTTATTTCTGGGGACAAAAGATTAGTTCTCTCTAAAACCACATACTGGTTTCTCTAAACTCGGATTTGGAAGGTATTAGCTATGTTAATAGCCCAGCAGATTTTAACTCAACATGTTAATGGATATGGAAGGCACACTGCCCTACCTACACTCAAATGGCAACATGCTAGTAATTTGCATTAACTTGTATTTTCCAGATCCTAGACAACTCAACTCTTCCTGACTTTTCATGTTTGAACAGACAGCTGCTCCCCAGAGAACAAACTCTTCACATAGCTGTTTTGCACCCATATGCCAGAAACACTGCTTAATTACTACTAGCCCATTTTAGCATGAAAAAAGTGAGTATGCAAAGAGAAAGCCTTATGTTATTAGCAAATCCTCCACAATCTGCAATTTAAAATGTATACATTCTGCATATATACACACAGAAGCATCACMAAGTCATTCAGACTAAAACATCATTAATAATGGCAGCACCACTCGTCTTGAAGGTTTCAAATTCAAGACCCTGACTCGACCCTATGTATTCAAAATCAAGGTAACTGGATTTTCTCTTCATACCCTTTACTAGAAAAATTCCATTCTTTTCAATGAAAAGAAAGTTGCTCCAGAAACTAATAYAAATTTCTCAACAAATAGACTAATAGCAGAGATAGCTGCTTCTTAAAGCATGATTTTCAATTCAGTGGTCTGTATCTACCACTGATTTTTGTCCTTTAAAATGCCYTTTTTTGGTTGACTTTTACAGTGTAACTGTCATTGTTTGATAAAATAATTGAACCTGGCAAGCTATTCACAGACTGGAGAAAATCTCACTGATTTCACCCTGATATACCAGTCTAATGAATTTATCCATATTTTAACAGACAAATTTCTCTCCTTAGCCTGATTCAYCTGATATATCAGGCACAAGGTTTAGACTAGGGAAATGTTCTGGAAGTGAAATTGGTTGATAGTTGTCTCAAAAATAAGAAATTATTACCTTAGAAAATGGTGCCCTGTCTTTGGTGAGCACCTGCAAAGGTGGTGACCGAAGCTTTATAGCAATAATAAATTTGTCTACTTCACTGTACGGTCACTGACACCTACGTTTCTCTGCCAAGCAACTAAAAGCTCTCTCAGCCTGCTTGCACCTCAGACCTTTTATTTTTAGGTCAGTCCCCATCCCCATCTCTGCTGCGGTGAGGAGGCCACAAGATGCACTGGTCCGGAGAGACGAGCCACAGACAAGCAGCTCGCGCTGCCGCCGGCCCCGAGGCGCCCGGCTCCGTCGGGACCGGCCCTGCTCGGGGCACGGCTGGTGGGACACAGGAACCTCGGCCGCGTCGCTCTGATACAGCGACTGCTGTGCCCCGCCGACCGTCCTCGCCAGAGGTCTGCACTCGCGGTCTAGAAATGCTGAAAAGCCCCTAGAAGCGAAGGCTGGAACCTCATTTACCCGCTTCACTGGCTCTGCTACGAGCTCGACCAGCGCTTCGCGCACGATGCCAAGACCTTCCCGGAGAAGGCGGGAGGCTGCACAGGGTGTTCAGTTGGAGCAGCTGCTTTTGCAATCACGAGATACTTAATAAAGCAGAGAGGAAGGATATATAACATTCAGAAACAGGCAAGCTCAAGCTTTTAGCCGGGCATTTAAACATAAATGAGAGGGAGGGAGCGCTTGCAAGAAAAACACACCCGCCTTCCCCCTCCACATTACGTCGGCCTCCTAAAGGCCACCTGCGAGTGCCGTGGGGCATGCCAGCAGCACTGCCGCCACCAGACGAGAAAGGACACGGCCGGCGAAAGCAGGCCAGAGCCCACCATGCCACCCAGGGCAACGGTTAGCGTTCTCTTCCAAAAATACAGAGTTCTTTATGGCAAGGAAAGCACGAAGGAAACTCAGCTACTGTAAGTACGGAAATGATCTGAACGCACAACAGAAATGTCAGTGGTCTTGCTGTGCTSTAGTGTCATGCTCTGTGCCTCCCACCAGATTATGGGACTGCTTAGTTTTATCATCACATTTTAAACAGTCCTTTTTAAATTTAATTTCATTGATACATAAGAACTTTTTCTTCATCCTTAATGAATTCAGCAGTTTTACTGTTGCTTTATTTCACGTCTGCAGACTCAGCCCAGGCATCTGAGAAATCAAACGATGGCAGGAGGTGTAGCAGGCTCCTACCTGCCCCGGCACCCACAGCCTGTCGCCCCTCGAAAGCCCTGCTCGAGACCGCACAGCCGCGCACCGTGCTTCATTGCGAGCCCACCCAATCCGACGCGGTCGGTGGCACCCACTTCCTCACCTGTCACGGCAGCCTACCTGAGCCTTTAGGAACATCAGCACGGGCCASGACACGTGGACTGCGAACACGGGCGCGACTGCGGACTGTTCCCACAAACGCTCCCTTACAAGCAAATGTCTGAGCGCGCTGGTTATATTAACGGCATGCTCAGCTCCGCTCASATTTTATCACCTCCTTTCTGAGCTCCAAACGTAAAATCCAAACCATCCATATCATACGGACTTCCCCTTTCTACATTGTAATCCACATTACAACCAGTCACAAAGAGAATTAAAGGAGCAACTTTTGTAGTATTAGTGTCCCATATGGGAAAATATATATGGGAAAAGAGAAGTTTTAAAATGGTGATGCCATAAATATTTGTATATGAACTCAGAAAAGCCTATCACACCCAACACAGAAAATATAAAACTTAAAGTCACACCATCCTTGCCATAACCTTACTGTATCAGCAATCTAAAAGACCATCTTATAGTAGACTACATCACTCCTCCACAGAAGAAATAAAAGGTAGTGGCTTTCCATAAAACTGCTGAGTTTTGGAAATTTGAATCACTTTACATCAAGCTTTTCTACAGAAATGAACATCTGAATTGTCTCTGCCAGTATAATAAATCTTCATTAGCTAACAAATTTGTAGCAACTTTTACATGCTGTAAAAATTGGGACCAAAAAACACCCAAACAAAAACAGCACTTTCTTACAGCCCTTAATAACTGCTCCAAAGCCATCAACAAGGTAGCCGCAATCCAGACTGTATTCATAATCCATCCAGAGCTTACCACAGAAATTGCCTACACACAATCACCTCACATTCACCCCTCAGAGCTGAGCGCTGCCAGGGTAGTTTCATACAATGCCAAGTCTCTTCCAAATCTTACGTTCAGACRACCCTGTTTCAGCGCCTGTCAATGGCATCAATTGTGTCGACTATCAACAGAACTGTAAAATTCACATTAACCACAGGGCAATCAAGAACTTGATAAAATCATTTTGATACAGTGCTGAACAGTCACYGCTAAACCTCCCCACAGGAAGTTGGGTTGGGAAGGTTGGGTTAATCCTGTACTGGAGTGCTRTATACAGCACTGGGCTCTCCAGTACAAGACCGAGATGGACTTACTAGAGCAATCCAGTGAAAGGCCACTAAGATAATGAAGGGATTGGAGCATCTGTCAAAGRAGGAGAGGCTGAGAGAGCTGGGACTGTTCAGAAGTCCTACAGAAGAGAAGGCACAGGGGCATCTTATCAATGTGCATAAATACCTGATGGAAGGGTGTGAAGACAACACAGACTCTTCTCACAGGCGTCCAATGACAGGACAGAAGACAATGGGCACAAATTGTAATACAGGAAATTCCAATTAAACATAAGAAAAAAACTTATTTAAGAAGACGACACTCAAAACTGGAACAGGCTGCCCCAGAGAGATTGTAGAGTCTCTACTGTTGGAAAATTTGTTATCCACCTGGACACAGCCCTGAACAACCYGCTACAGGTGACCTTGCTTGAGCAGGGGAGTTGGACCAGACAATCTGCAGAGGTCCCTTCACCACCTCCGTTCTGTGACATGCCCTATTCTACAACTTCTACCAGGTATTACAAATATATATTAGCCTTAACAAGTAGCAGTTTCCAATGCAGTTGGTTGTCTTGGAGAAATCTGCTGAGATATGAAGTACAAGATGATTATGGGTTTTTGGGTTGTTGTTCTCCCCACCACCACCAATCAGCATCTCAGCTCTAATTAATTTTGATGCCTGCTGAAGGGACCATGGCATTGCAGTGTGTACGTGGTTAGCCAAAATATGAATACATACTAGGAATCAAAGACCATTACTATCATCATCTACATTTAGTAGCAGAAAAAAATGTCTAGTCTAGCATGACCCAAAACTAAGCATGATTAGCACTGATAACTTCACAAAAACACTGTTTTTTTTTTTTTTTTTTTTTTTTTTTTTTTTTTTTACAGAACATAAGAGTAAATTGGGCACTTACAGGGAAAAATGTTGAAGTAAATAACAAAATCAAGGACATTCTTCCAGAGCAAACAAACAGATCTACAAAAAGCATTACATAGCTATTTGAAACCCCCTGGTTACTACTTCTGTGACATGGCCCTGCCCACTGCTTCTAGTCTTGATGCAATAAGATGTGTCACTTGCTCTCAGCCTCCCCATCACCAAGCAGAAGGTCCTGAGATGCAACTGCATCATCTCCTGCTGTGATGCCACATCACCACATGGTTACTCTTAGGCATAAGAGACCTTTGGTGTTTTCTTATTACATTTTCTTATTACATATTAGACCTTTTTAAGCCTTATGACTTTGTAAAGTCAGTATTGCCAGTCTCAACAATCCAGAACTGAGGACAACTTTAAAAACAGTAATGCTCACTTAAATATAATGTGTAGGTAGATAGCAGGAAGAGGCAAACTGATTTTTTTCTTATAGCTTATATGCTAGTTAGATTTCCCAGGGTTGCATTTTTCCCTCCCTAAAATCATGCATAGGAGAAATTCATGTTAAGTAAATAAGCAAATAAGTGTTAAAATTATCACATTCTGTCAAAACCCCAGGAGCCRAGATGTGAGGAGAAAAACCAAATAACACAGTACTCTTGATGAATTCACAGAATTTGACAATACACTGCTGACAAGAAAGTAGACTTTGAAAAGGCCAAAACAATCACTTTGATGATAATAACCTGAGTTTTACTGAGTCCTCAACACTCTCAAAAAATGCTTTTTAGAATGTATTAAAATTTACAAGTTACTGCAATAATGTCTTGCTGTCCATCCCTCTCCTTAAAAAGCACAGAACATTTATCAAAATCTTCCTGATAACRTCTTCAAACCAGGAGCTTATCAGCAGTATAGAGAAGGAAAAATCCTTTGGGTTGGGATTACATTTTTGATTACAAACTCCCTGAAAGATGCTGTCAATCTACGTTCTCTGTGAACTCTTACCGCACAAAACACTCGTGCACTAACAGTATCTGCCAGATTGCGTGCAGGGATCACACACAATAATCCATGCATGTGGAAAACTTCCTCGTTAAATACAACCACTCAGGAGAAGGTCAGCCAGCATGTCACATGTCAGCAATATTTTTTTTTCTTTTTTTTTCAGAAAGGAAGCCTGGTTTATTTTTACCTTCCCATTGTTATCAGCATACCAGCTGTTACATATCCCTTTAAGGAAGATTAGAGATTAATAACCCTCTTTTCAAAATATAGTTGAGTACTTACTTCCTAGCTCTAATACATGCACACCAACACAGGAAACACCGGAAGGTCTTTTAATAAGCACATCCAAAAAAAAAGGGGGGGGGGATAAAGGAGTTCATCAGGTTCCTCTGCTTTCAGCAGAAGCATCCGTTCCCCAGTCGCTACCCTGACCCCATTCAGGTCTTCGGCAGAGAAAAACAGCAGAGATGAGATGCCTGTGGAGCATCGGGCGTCTCGGGAAGGGAGGAAGCGCGCCAGCCGGGACGGACACGCTCCGGCAGCAGCTGGGAGGAGCGCGCGTTGCACAACGAGCCGAAGGGGCTTCGCTCGCCGCCACCGGCTCTGCGYGCCACGTTGCCGCGCTGCCCAAACRYGCARACGCCACGGGGGGCATAAGCACTACCAGCTAAACGGGATTCAGCAGGCACCGCTCTGCATTTATAAAAGCGCACGATGCTGGGTTTCAGGCCAACGCCAGTAAGGAAAATAAGACCAGTTCCAAAGTGAACCCTCTGCCCTTTCGGTACAGCAGGTTGCTCCTTCCTCCTCGGGCCTAACTGGCATTCCCACCCCAGGCTCCAGGGGAAGCAACGACGTCCTGTGTGGCGCYGAATCAAGCATTTTGCTAAAACCCAGGCATGCAAGAACCACTGCAGTTCTAATCAATTATCTTGCCAATGAACGATATCGCATTAGTCTAGCACGCTCTGCCTTTGGCAGCTTCATCTGCTTTTATCCCATTTTATTTTTATGCATGCATCTTTGTCGATTTGAAAACAAGCAAACAAACCTTCCTGCCCTCTAAGTTCTCATCCACCATTGAGGGCTGTYTTCTCTCCTCTGCCCTCCACAACAGAGGCTTCTCAAACACAATCCTGTAAAAGCGCATCACAGTGCTTGCTGTTCTCCCCMCACATATTCACACCTCAAAGCAGGTACAGTCATTGAAAATCATTTCTGTATTATCTTAAGTCGGTTCTTTCCCAGCTCTAGCTGAGAGGTTAGTGGGTSTCTCTCATATATAACCATATCACACATCTCAGACCGTATTTTAGCCTCAGCTGTGCCTTTGCCCATTTCCTTGGCCTTACTGTGATTAGYCATTCTGATTTTGCCAGAGGTCAGCAACCACCAGTCTTACTGAAATCCAAACACTAACACATACTCTCTTAGGCTTAGGATCTTAACTAGCTTATCTTTTATCTTTATCATCTCTCTCTCTCTTTTTTTTTAATACGGCTGAAGAACTTTCTTTGTAAGAATTAACWCAGCTTGACTTTGCTGATTCTCATCTAACTCCACAGTAGTTTGCTTCCGAGATGTAATATTCTTGGCTCATCATTTTTTTTCCTTTTTTTGCTTGTTCCCAACGTTCTTTTTGAGGTGATCATCCAGGGTAGGTTTTCCTTGCTTTTGATTTAAAAAAACTTCCCTCATGTTCAAGTTCTTGAGCTCTTCAGCAGACTTTGAAAGTTATTTCTACTTTCTCTGAGGCTGACCTTTGAAATCAACTTTAAATATAGAGCCATTTCTGTCTTTCCACTTAAACAGTTTATTGGTTCCACTTCTATTCAAACTTGCTTCCCGTAACTAGGTCTTTTTAAATATATTTACTACTTACCAGAAGTAAATCTGAAGTAATAATCTGTTGGTTCAGTGGACCTATAAGCAATATTACCTTTCCTCAGGATAAAACATACCATATTCTTYGAAATACAGCTTTCTCTGAGGCTAGATGGACCAGTATCTTTCCTCGTGATACAGAAAAGAAAAATGGAAAAATAAGCAGAACAGACCAAAGGAGGTTGTAGAKTCTCCATCCTTGCAGATATTTAATACCTGACAGGACAGAGTCCTGGGCAACCTGCTCTAGATAACTCTACTTGAGCAAGGGAGTTGGACTAGATGATCCCCTCCAACCCCAACTACTCTGTGTGGAAGAGTCTCTGCCTCTATTTTCCTTTTATGCTAAGCAAATGGGAAGATCACAAAAGTTCAGGAGGAGAATGGCGATTGTAGCACAGCATAAGCTCTGGGCTCAGGGCCAACCACCAGTTCAGCCTATGCCACAGGCTTTAGCCTGGGATGCCAGAAATAGCACTGCTATTCTGAGGAAGGTGCAGCTGGCGGCTTCTCCCCGACTCTGCCGCTGGCAGATCCCACGAGGCGACGGAAGGCAATCAGTGCAGTGGGTCAGCATGAAAAAAACCCCGCTCTCCACACTTCACACACCACCTCAGGCTCGCCATTTCCATGTGGTACTGTTTGGCCAGTGGTGCTTCAAGCAAAAGCGGTGTGCTGAATCAAATCTAAACATGGTCAAAGATAGTTTTACATGTCTTCATCTGACATTCAGAGTATATACAACCACGCGTGAAAAAGGAACTGAAATACTTAGCTCACTAGGTTTGCTCCGCTCTTAAGGAAAAGCTTTTCTTAYACAGAGTTTTGGGGATTTTTTTTCCTAACAAACTTTTATTTAGYTTCTCTGCCACTCTGAGGAGTGAAACCACATTGAATCAATTTCAAAAGCATCAAAACTGTGCTCGTATCTACTTAAGTGCATGGTCTATATTTGAAGCTACTGGCAAGAGACAGTAATTTAGCCCTCACTCCTTTTATATGAGGATTTATCATCATCTTTTGATAACTGAAGCAAAAGAATGATTTTTTTTAAAATCAGCATATAGACATGGAAGGGGATAGCTTTATGTCTAACCAAACTGTTCTTGACACGTACTTTACATGTTGCGTTGATATAAATGATAAGGTATTTGGGAAAGAGGAATAGCCATTTTTCCTTTCAAARGTATAGCTTCTTCATTCTGTACAGCTCAGTGCACTGCAACACAACTTGAGTACAACACTTGTCTTGATCTCAGCTAAATCAGTACATCAGCAACCTAAGAGATCAACACTGACAGTTATCAGGCGTCTATATGACAATCATATTTCACAGAGGTGCTCACAATTTAGCCCACGCATTTTCAACTCTGCTTCTATTTTTTAGCATGCAGACTGAAACAATGAAATTTCTCTGCTGTACTCCTCCTAGCAACCTATGCAGGCTTTCAACAYTGAAGCTGAATAATCTGAAGACGACATTAGGACATAAAATACATTTGCCAAATATTGGGAACGTTTACTTGTGTAAAGCAGAATGCTCTCCCAGGGAGAGTCTAATTCAGCAGACCTGAGGCAGCTACCACCACAGTCACTGGCTGCGGCTTTGCAGGGTGCGTTTTACAGCTCTGCCTAGAGCAAGACACCTTGGAAGAGCAGCATGTTTAGTGACCAAAGCAACCATTATTCCTGCTAACCCTCRAAACTCGTGCCCTGGATTTGCTTATACTTCTGCTCTCAAGCAATAAGGCTGCATTTTCTGACAGGACCTGCTAATGAGCAAAGCACCTGCCACACTTTCTCTCCCCGCACGCGGAGAGCCACCAGGTCTCTCCTTGTCCAGCCCTCCTTCCACTTGCAGTGCTTTGGAACAGCAGAGGCGGGTGAAAGTAGTAGCATCAACATTGCAAAAAACAAGTGTTTTATATAAAAAAGCCAGCTRCAGACTAGTACTAGCAATCTGTACAGCACAGCGCTACACACACAACTGTCACTGCTACTGCAGCTCCCCGGCAGCTGCTGCACTTGACCCGATGCAGGAAAAGAGAAAAGTGAAATCAGGACAGAAGAGTGGAGGGGKAAAGAAAAAAAAAATCACAAAACCCAACACAAACAGAAAGACAGCAGATAAAAGGAGAAACAGCATTAAAGTAGCAATAAGAAAAGTCAGGAGAAAGCTCACCAGATTTTTCCTATGCAGTGCAAGACACTATGGGGTGCTACATCCTGCACTAACTTGCTTCCCTTGCAGTGCGCCTTTACTGGAAGATTACTAAAAACTTTAAATACTAATTCAGCTGTCCAGTACCCTTTCCTGATTTATAATTAATTCATAAAGCACATGTTAACAGGTATCTCTACACAATCCTCTATAGTTGAATGTAGTGATCACTGGAAAGGCTGCTATTAAAACTTGAGAAACCAACAACAAGCCAAAGTGTCCTAAGACAGCCTGTCCAGTAATACTGGTTTTAAGTTCTCCATTCCTGTCTGTACATAAATCTGGGGAGATGACAGCTGTACTAGCATATGGACTTACTAGTATAAACTAGAAAAAAAAAAACACCCCAAGTGGTTGGTTATTTTGGATGACAAAAGCCAAATCTGATCTCTGTGTTCCTGAGTAACTCCTGAACTTGTCTTGGTGCACAGGCTGGAAGGAAGACTCCATCAGCTGAAACCAGACCTGGGTGCTACACAGAGCTTTGGGTGCATTAGCTCTCAGCGGGTGCCTTAGTTACCAACCAGCACCCAATATCAGCCCCCGATCAACCTGTGCTCTAATCAGCACTAACTGCATCATAAGYAGGAACTGCCAGTAGGGAGTTTGAGCAGGTCCTTGTGAAAATGATATGGTTATCATGGGAGAATTGGGGTTGTGGGGAGGGATGGGTGCACCTTCTGCACTGAAGAGGCTGCTCACCAGGGGACCCATCACTTCTCTTGCTGCTGGCCACTGGAGGGAGTTTCTCTTCCTCCTTCCTCCTATTCCTTTTTTTAAACCAAAACTAAGTTTAATCATTACAGTCAACATGCATCATCAACTACAGATCCTGCTAGTAAATCTTTGTGCATGTGAATCTCTCAAAATMCTTTGTGCAAGGTGGGAAGAACTTTTCATTAGTTTCACTGAAGAATTCAAGTTATTGTAAAAGCTTTGTGAAAGGAATTGTGCATAACACAAGATAAGGATGTCTGAACAGAATGATTTATAACAACATACAGGTTCCAAAGACCAAGATGGAGACAAATCTCAAGCACCAGATTTTCAGCACTTACTATATTAAGAACCAAAACCAGACTAATTGCATAATTCTTTTCTTTTACATGCAGTAGAACCACTAGTGGTTAAAATATTTCCAAACTCATTTTATGAAGCCTGTCACATTATGATGGGTTTTAAGATAATGTTTCTACTAATTCCACTTTTCATTTTAGCTACAAGTTCCTCTCATATGAGAGCCTACTCCTCCTTCTGCAGTACTCCAAGGCTCAAACCAGAACTGACGAACAGAGGAATGAGTCACTGAAAACACCATCTCCAATGATGCCTTCTTGCATGCTTCAAGACTTGCAGCTGYCCTGCCTTTATCAATGCATGTAGAATCCAAACATCAGAGGAGTAGRTCAGAAAGGAAAGGTCCAAGGAGGAGAAACATTTATCAATTCCTCTTTGATGAAATAGGGAAGCTAAAAGATGTATCCAGCACCAGGTAAGGATGAAAGATGGGTAGAGAAGCTAACAGAAGAGATAGACAGAAAATAATAGATGAGAAAGGACATAGAGGTGGTTTCGTTTTTGGAGGACCCACAAGTACAAAGCCTAAGAAGGTGAGAAAAGAAAAGGAAGCAAGAGAACTGGACTTGTGGGACCACAAGAACTATTACTTCAGTAGACAGTGGTTTCTCCTTCAYTTGAAATTCTTTGTTCAAGTACATAGCTCTCCAAGCCATACACTGTGTAAGTGATATTCTGGATAGACCAGATTAGATAATCCTCTGTGGCCTTAAAATACACAATTTCATCAGAGGCTCAGATGAGGAAGGAAGTGAGCAAAAGTTACAGAATAGGAAGGACACAACCTTAGGCATGATGTAACACAACAAAAAAAGAGGGTAAAAAAAAAAACACAAAACACACATTTGCACTATCCTCTACATCAAAAGAAATGTTTGGCCAGAACTAGCTATTTTTTAAAACGTATAACACTAATTTTCATATACATGTACTCTTCAGTCTCTTCAAGACCCTGAATAAATACAAACATCTTTTTTAAAAGAAGAAAAAGCGTATTGTCCTAAGGATTCAGAATGTGACTTTTCATGACATTCTGTGCTTCAGAAAGATACTCCAGTTTATTGAATAGTGCCTGATTACTTTCAAACACAGGAGCTGGCACAAAATTCTCAGACATTTGCTATAAGAGATCACTTCTTAAAGCTCAAGAACATCTCTGTAGAAAGCAGAAACAACTCCAGGCTACCATAAGTACCCAGAAGATTCAGATCTTTTTTGTTCACTGATTATGATAGTGGATTTTCCCAGTCCAATTTTGCAACTACAGAGCTATTTTGCTTGACCTCCCATTATAGACAAGCTTACAGGTATGACAACAGAAAAAATTATATTTAAGATACAAAGGCAGAGCTCAGTGACAGAGACTTTACACAGACAAAAAACAAACAAAATTGCCATTTGTATTTGGACCTCTGCAGTTCAATACTGGCATACTGAAAAGTAGCCACTAATCATGCCAGCTAAATAAGTGTTTTAATTCTTGAGATGCCTTATTCCCCCCCAAATTTTTTTCATTAAGTATTATAGCTACAATTTGATAGAAGTTTATTAAATATCTAATATGTCTAAGTCATTGAATGACTTCRCAGAAGAATTTAAAGAATATAGTATAGAGAGGATATTTTACTGGATTCCAAGGAAAAAACAGTTGTGTGTGTTTTGTCTCAAAGCCATAATGTCAATATAGTACTAATGACAATGTGGTAGTATCACCAAATTGAAATAAAAATTATTTCCTCAACAATTTACTATTATGATAAGAGTAACATACAAGAACACTATCAACTCAATAAATAATAAATATTGGGAAAGTCATGCATAATACAATAGATGTTTGGAAACTGCTTTATCAGYAAATTCAGAGTTTACAGCATAAGCCGTATCTGTGTGCTCAAAGCACTGCATTGCAAAAGAGTAGTTTAGGCACTGTCACATCATTCAGATGAGAGAGAATTGCCTARAAAATGACCTGAAATCCAAGATCATGTAATCTGCTAGGACAGGAATTTAGGAATTGAGTACTAGGAAACTGGATGATGGTCTGAAGGAAAGTTGTAGCCAGATGACTGGCTCTGCTTACCACTTGGGTCTCAATAGCTACCTGAACCTCTGACTGTCCTGTTAGACACCTTCAAAATAACTCCAACCAGTACTTCGCAAGTCAGAGGCCAGACTTCACCATCAGAGTTGGAGGGGGCAGACTGAAATAGGGATAAGATGGGAATGTTAGAAAGAACATTTAACATTTTACCTGCCAGTAGTTCTGCACGAACTAATAAATAGTGTTCCTCTCCCACAGGAGCACCTCTCTATTGGGAAGATCTGTTACGAGCACTCACTTACGTAATAAGGTCATCATGGCAAAAATCTCAAATATGGGTTAAAATCAAGAGTTTAGAGTGTATCTGATGAGAAGCTCACCAAAACTGCGAACATCTGGGCATGTCAGAAAATCCACAATACCCTATTTCTCCACAAATATTCTCCTTGGCTTTGAGGCACAAGATTTAAGGCTAGGGCACTCTGCATCATGATGGGATAGATCTGCTCACTCTTGCATTGGCAGAGTGGAAGCTTTCATCTGACTCGTGCTTTTACTTAACAGAAGTACAGCCTGTTTGTTTTCAAACCACCCTAAAGCTAAAATACAAGATTRACTGATGCTATCATACATGAGAAAGACTTCAAGATCAAGCAGTAGTTCCTACCTTGCATAAACATTAGATCCACTGTTAAAATATTTTGCAAATGTTGTGTGTAATACCCTCCAAATGAAATTATATTGTATTCCAATGTTGGTAATCTGTGGTTAAAAAAAAATTACAGGCATAAAAAAATAACTTAAGTTGCTTAGAACTCTTCAATGATTTTGTGCGTCTGTAATTTATCACTGTAATCTTATCACTATTACGCCAACGACATTGAAGCCTGATTTTCTACTTGTGGCAATATATCTTGCAAGACAGAACGCCAACTACGGTCTTTTGGCTGTGAAGCTGTGGTTGCCAAGTGATTTGACAGCACTAGATGCTGACAACCCTGAGTGCTGCTTTCTGCTCTGATTCTTGATCTGGTGCTTTCTGCTAGGTTTGTCCCCAAACTACCACCACAACATTCTGGTGTAATAGTTAGATTAATACTAGGCTCTAAAAAGGAATAGAAAAGAGATTCCATAARCCACCGCTGGCTGCAGTCCAAGGGAATCTACTCTCTATCAAATTTGCTGCATAGGATTATGTAAAATAAAGATAACAAAAGCATTACCAAAAAGCATAAAGAGCAGTCACATAACATTTTTTACACCAAGACACTAGAGTAAAATCTTCTAAAACCAAAGCAAATTGATCGTTCTTTTCTGTCTCTTAAACTTAGTGACAATAGACATTTACCATCCACGTCCCTGAACTTCAAAATACTTGAACAGTTAAAATAGCATAGTACATTCAAGGTTCATTTGCAAGCAAAACAAAAYCATAGAAGCAGTAAACTGGTTATCTTCTGTTAAGACAGAGTTACTTCTTCCTTTTCTGATAGGAATCAACCCTTGTTCTGTACAACTTAGATATAAAGGATTCTTAAAGGTTAATCACATTCCCATGAAATCTGATCTAAGTATGTATTTGCAAACTTCACTAAGATGTTCTTTCTGRACTTCTTGAACTCTGCACCTTAAGGAAAGGAAAAACTTGCAGCACAGTACATTATTGATGAGACTATTTTTTTCTTTACGTAACACCTCTGCTCTGCTGCTTAATTTGTCTTACAATATTACCCTTTCAATTTGGTCTTCATATTTGGGGCTGGATGTTCCTCCTTCTTTAACTGCAAACATTTTGAAGAATAGCAAAAAAAGCTTTTAATTTTTTTTCATGTTCCCAAGTGTTACAGGGCTACATATTTGCAATTTTGAGTGCTTTATAGCACTTTGAGCATGTAGATCTGTTCTCACTTGAAAACTAGGAATTGTGAAACTCATACTTTTAAAATCTAGAATAAAGATGTCTTAAAGATATCTTAATGTAATAAGCTTTAAAGACATACAAAACTGCTTTATCTCTTTGAAAAGCAATGCAGCCATGTCTTTGTACGTGGGCTGAAAGCTAGCAGGAAACTGGCTACCCACACTTTCATGGAAAGCTGAGTGCTTCTTTGATATAGAAAGTATTAAAGATAGAGGGAAACATCATTGATCTAGTATTTTGTGACAAAAATTCCAGAAGAGTAGTGGACCTAAGATAAGCAAGTTCACCAGTATTGTATCAATTAAGCACATACATGGCAGAAACGAAGAGATCAGGTTATCATCAACAAATAGGCTATTTTTTTCTTAAAAAAAAAGTAGTAAAATGAAATCATTTTCCTAAGAAAAGCAGTGTCATGGAGCCTCGGGAGACAAAGGAGGCCTACTACAAAGAGATATCATCTTGAGGGTTTTGCTGTTGGTGGTGTCAAATTTAAGTCTGTGTGCTTGCTTGCAGGGAGAGAGGGGGTTGCTTTCCTGCAGTAGCAAAGTAGAACCAAATTTTTCACCAGTTGTATATTCTCTTTCCAGGATGTAAGAGACCTAATGCTTYATAGGAGTTATGTTTAGAAAAGAATAATAATTTGGGGCAAGAAACCAAAGTATAGTGTGGGCACTAGTCATGGCTGTTTAGAAAACCTCTCTCTCTGCCTCTTGTATAGGATTCTTTACAAACTAAAGTTAATGGAAGGTTTATTTACCCACAGCTCCAGCATTTCTCCTCCCATAAAGTATTCCCTGTAGTGGGTGGACAGAGATGCAGAACTTTGACAGTGTCTACACTATATTCCAATATTGTATGTTCTGTTTTCCAGCAGCCTAATGTGGGTTTAAATCTTCTAACCTGCACAATCTCTTTTAAGCCATTCTGTCAGAGATGGCTCCTCAAATTCATTAACATCTAAAGCATCTCTCCACAAATAATGGAAAGATCCAGCCAGGCTTAAATGATGTACACAAGCAAGGAAAAAAAATGTGGTGAGGAAGAAAAAAAGAGAGGGAGCCACAATCAAAACTTTACACAGCTCTGTCATACACACCAAAATCAAATTAAAAAAAAAAATCCCATCAACACAGATGAAAAAGTCWTCAATAAAGGGCAATATCTTCAACTACTGACTTTACAGAATGATCTCTTCTAATTTCTACCTCATTACCCAGGAGAGATAGCAGAGAATTTAGACACATAYTAATGGTCTGCAGCACATTTGAACTGTTTTGCATTCACTTATAAAGCATTCTGCCTGAAGCTGTTACATTAGCTTCTTCGTTATATACATCTAAAAGCCCACTCATTCTATATGAATTCATATGTGATACTGTAGATAATTACCCATTCAGCAGAAAGTCAATATTAATCTTCCCAAGGATATTTCAAGGATTACCTGTGATACCCACTGATCACATTTGAAATACAGAAATAAGACAGAAAATTTGGTCTTTTCAGCTCCTTGTTAAACAGGTTCACAGACCCAGAGTGTTTTGCTAAAGGCAATGAAACAGCCAGTCTGACCAAAACAGCACTCCTTTCCCATGAAAGAACAAGGGCTTTTGAGGTCTGTTCTAGTCATACTAAGAAGTTACTGCAGTTTTTACCATATGCATTAAAATTGCCCCTCATATTATCTCCTCGTGGGATACGCTGGAGTTAGGTTCCACGTTATCTAGTCTCRTCACGATTTGACTTTTTTACTCCGTCTTGATTAAATCGCCAGCAGCTTCAAGGGCTACCAATAATTATACTTAGAATTATTCTTGCAGTGCATCCTGTATTTTTAAAGAATAGAAGAACAAGAGGATAGCCTTCTACAGAGAGAACAATAGGGACTGTCACACAGGATTAATCTTGAAAAGATTGTTTCTTCTTTTCTTTTAAAAAAGATTTTCTACAGCTAGAGAAAGGAAATAATTTATGAGTAGGTAAAGATCAGAAAGAAAATAGGTTTAASCATGGCTGAGAAGCTCAGGAAACTGAGCTTATGATTTAAGAAAAAAGTAATGCAGGTCAGCAATAGGTGTTTCCATCCTCACAAAAAGCCTGTCCCATTCATCCAAGAAGCATCTCTGGCTGGCAGAGTATGGAGAGGAGTTCCCACAGCACACAGAATAGCCAAGTAAAATAGTGGGTTTGAYGAACGAGGTGCTTAGATATCACAGATTCACATGGCACATAAACCAAAACAGGCAGTTAGCACAGAGTACACCTAAATGGACTTTGGAAACTGAAGAGGAAGAATTACAGGGAGGAAAGAATGGGGTGACAGAGAGGATCCAAAGTTCAACTACTGCTTTGCTATTTGGGTAAGGCACTTTTCAGCAGTGAAAGTCACAGCCACGCATATCCATGGATAGAAGAATTCCTTTAAATACTATGAGTTCTTACTGATACTGGAGTGCAGTTCGCTCCAGCTTGTGGATGTCTCACTTAGAAGCCCAGTTCTGCACCCCTATTTCTATAGCACATGCATTACAAAGRAAACAGCTTTTAAATTGGCCATATTCTCACTAGAAAGAGGGAAGTGATTCTTACAAAGTTAAAAATGCTTTTCTGGTAATTAATCTTTTCACAAGCAAGCTATTCACAAAGAAAAGTCCTCAGGCAGACTACAACAAGCCCTTCACAGAGCTACCTGAGCTGCTGATAGCATTTGGTCCAAGCTTTCCCAACTGTAAAATCTGGCACTTAACCTTTGAAGTTGAAAATACAGATCTAAGCCCAAGTGGATATAAATGCGCAACAAACGTGGCTAATCTTTTTTAAAGTGAAAGTTAAAAGGAAAACATGGAACACAGGTGATATAGAAAGTCAGGCTTTGAGGTCTTCACATTTGAAGGTGCTTAGGGCTCTATGCCAYGCCCAGGTGTGATAGAGTTGGCACAGTTAAGCCCACAACTTTTATCCAGTTTTTCTGAGAGGTAAAATCAGAAAGTATCAGAGGACAAAATTCTTCCACTTCAACAGCCAAAACCTCTGTCATATTAAAGTAGACCCTCATTCTTGCCTTGAACAAACAAGAAAACAAGCTGTTTCACACCTCCTCCATTCTCCAAACCAGGGCAACATAGAAGGGTCCAGGAGCCTCTTTTTCCTGCAAGAGGGTTTTGCCTTTTTTTTTTTTTTTTTTTTTTTTTTTNAAAAAATCTCTTAAAGATCTTGGTAGAAATTGCCATACTAGAAATGAAGTCCCTCTGTAGCCTTTTTGCAAGTCTTTTTCTCCATGGCAAAAATCCTAGATCTCTATCTTGCTCAAAGGCAAAACCCATTGCTTCGATATCCATGACCAGATCCTCAGTTTCAACAACACTTTCTTGTTTCTTCTCGTTCTACAAAGCAAAACATGCCCAGTCCTCTGTTAGGAGTCCCACTAGAGATCTGTGGGACCTGTGCAAGAAGGTAATGTTAACAGAAAAACACAAGAGTTTCTCAAACCTGGATGTGATTTATTAATTGTTAGGAGTAGTATCATGTCTGGATATACCAGTTTAGAAGTGCAAAAACTGCAGCCAAAACCTTGAAAGCGTACATCTTAGCTACTGTATGAAGCTGTCAGCTCTTCTCCCTCATCCCCTCCCCCCTTTTTTTTTAAAAAAAAAAAAAAAGGGTATAGCATTGGTCTTGAGCACACAGTGAATCATTGCAACAAGTTTTGTAATTTCATACAAAAGTTTCCAAATTAAAATTCTCCCTCAAAAAAAAAAAATACAAGTTTCCTATACAAGCAAATACAATTAGTTCAGGCCAGTGTCACACGTACTTCTTTCCTAATCACTGTCCAAAAAAAGCCCACTTTTTTTTTTTTTTTTTTGTATGTCCTTGTTGTCTTGTTCACTGGTCACTACAGATTAATAGTCTGTTACTTGCTCCTCTTTTAAACACCCTTGGTGGACAACATGTTACCAGTATTTAGTCTCTTCCATCTTTATCCTGCTAATTCTTTGCTATATTTCTGTAGCACAGTGATGATTAAATGGATCATGATATAAAAAAGCAAGCAGATAAATATATTATAGCAATGCAGAAGTTTTCCTCATTTCCTGATTTTCTTTCATAAAAATAAAAAGGATTGAAGATAAGGACTTCATACCATTCAGCTTGGGTTAAATAGCAGAAAATAATTTTTTTTTTTTTTTTTAAAAGAGTCATTGTCACCTGGTGCAGGCTTACTGATCAATTACAGCAGTACACCCAGAAGTTACTGCATACTTTGTGACATTACTAGCTCACATGTACAGGTTTTATATTTTAAAAAGTAGGCAAAATGTAAAAATTGTCAATGATTTTTTTCATTAATTCATTAAACCAGGTAGGAGACAGTTTTCCTCATTGAAGTTATTCTTGTTTCACTGTGTAATTTTTTTTTTTGCTTTTCTAAAAAACATTCCAAATTGTTCTTAATAAAAAGTAAATAAGAATTCCAAAATTAACTATTTCCTTTTTCCTCTCTGTCTTCTGAAAACAGTGGAAGAAAAAAAAAGATAAACAAAATGAGAAATAAAAATTATTTCCTTACATCCAGGAGCTTTATTCCTCTGCTTCTTCTACAAAAGACTTCTACATGGTCTTTTAGAATTGCCCAGTCTCCACATAGACTGTGTGCTGATATTTCCTGTGAGTTACCCAGATGAGTTAGCTCCTCACCATGGAACATATGAAGCAGTAGGTGAAAATATTTTAATTTGCTTCCAGATTAAGATTGTACCTTCACAAAAGCTTGAGGACATAACGACAGGCAGTCATGGGAGCAAATCAGTGCAACATAATAAAATAACATCTTGAGAAAAGAAAAATTATTCAGTGTTCATGAAGTTAAACAGTCATTAAAACACTTTTAGTTTGTATTTTTGGATGCACTAATTACTTTGAATATACTGCTTGGCAATTAGCTAATGTAAGTACCGTAGGATAGATTATTTCAACATATACTTTCTTCCACGCGTATAAGAGTGTGAGCAAAGGTGTAAAACACATTATGTCAATGAAGTTTGACAAGTTGCAAACYTGAAGAGACAGGAGAACCAGGTCATGCATCCATTCGCTAAACAACATGTTTTCTCTAAAGCAACCCTGCACCTACCCACGAAAGCGCAATAACCCACCCTGCCCCCTCCTCCTCCCTAGGATACTTCCTTTGTGTGTGCGGACCCCTTGCCCTGCTCTACCCACATACATTCTTTCCAGGACTCTGGATATTGAAAAAGCTGAAAATTCAGTTTTCGTTTGAAAAAAATATGATTTTCATAACTTTAAGAAATTTGTCTTTAGACTCTCTCCAATTAGAGTCCCGCTTTCAAAAATTTCTCACTATGCTAGAAAAAAAGTGAATTCTCAAAAGGTAAGTCAAGTCTGGCAGTCTCAGTAGGAAACCCTCTCATGCTCTTCTTCATTCACAAAGACCAACATGTTCTGCACATTCAACWCACCCAGCATGAAGGAGAACCCATATAATGTTGGATGGAAACTGAGTGGAGAGTGAGTTAAAAAAATAAATAAAAAGTTAACCAAATCAAGGAGACATCCCAAACTCAGGCTGATGGCTAGGGCACATTGCTCTTTCCCCCCCCCCTTGCTCCAGTCATTTCTTACAGAAAGGCTTTARAGGGAAAGGCAATGCCTTTCTCCTCTTCCAGCTCAAAAGAGAGAGAAAGGAAGCTTAAACTGTTAGAAAAAAATGGGGCAATGTTCTTTCCTGCACATTAACCTCCACACTTGTGGTGCATACATGAACCATGAACATCTTCCCCCCCCCATCATTTGATTCTTTGATTCCCACCCCCACCCTGTTCCCACAAGCTTTGAAAGTATTTTTGAGTAACTATGAATGCACACGCTCCACACATTCAGGTTCCAAAACCGGGTACTCCTATTGTACTGGAGCACATCTAACCTCCACAGTCACAGAAAGCAGGCGGTGTTTCTTCATCACTGATTCCAGGGACACAACATCTGTAGGTTCTTGATGGTTTCAGGAGTTTCTGAAGCTCCCTGCATCATAACCTGTTCTCTTTTTTTCCCCCTATTATTTCTGGAAGTGACTGAGGCAAATAGCTGCTGCCTTCATGTAATCTGGGATTAAATCAGACACTTGAAGAACTGACAAGCTCCTAGAGCTTTGGCTATAAAGTCAGTAACACCTAACAGGGCAGTGATGGGCTGTCATCACCCCAGTGATGGGTCATCACCTACAGATCCGGCCTGAGGGAGATCATAACTGACCTTAGGGCTYCTCCAAACAGAGCCCTCTCTCCACAATTTCTCATTGCAATGCCCTAATTTAAATTCWAGTTCTGAACTAGGGTTTCTGAGAATTTAAATGGCTTATTTTACTCAACTAACAGTGTCAGCTGGAACAAAACTCATTTATCAAACATTAAGAAAAGCAACTTGYACATTAACTTCAGAAATACTGTTTCCCAAGGAAATATTTAAGGCCTTATTCACAGATTCATAAATCATGGCCAGTTGAACTTCACTGATTCAGAAGGAGAYGATGGCACTGGTAGACCTTTCCCAGCACTTCTCCATTACAAACTATCTTAAATCTACTTAGCTTTCAGATGCAGAAAGTTCTAATCTGGGATATACTATCTATTATGATAGAGAAACAATTATGCCTTGAAATTTGATGAGCATCAGATAAAAACCAAGAAAACCTACAGACCTTTTGTAGAGGAACTTAAGTCATCAAAGCGTTATTTGGCAAAAAAAAAAAAGACTGCCATTTATATTTATGTATTTTCCTGCAGCTCTTCTYTCAAAATCTACTGATATATATTCATGAAAACTGAGGGATGCTATTAGAGGCATATCACTCCCAAAACAATACCACATCAGCATGTTGTGTCAGCAAYGTCCATGGTCTCATTTGAATATGGATACGTATCCAAAAGCACGGGATGTCCTGMGCCTTCTCTCAGATAGCGTGGCTGATAAAGCACCTCACTACCTCCATACAAAAATCAAATACACCCCACAATTCTGCTCTGCAGAATTAATACAATTGTATTACACCACTGCTAGAAATCCCAGCTTTGATTTGGTTCACTAGTGACCTGCTGCAGTGGATAATGCCACCAAAAGAGAGCAAGCAGGAGAAGACACGCAGAGACCCCACGGCGGGCGACCCAGCAAGCAGCACCCTGCTGCATCCTGACAGAGCCCTACCACAGTAACTCTACGAACTTCCAAATTTAAGAGTGACTATTTTCTTTTTACAGCAAATGCTTCCCTCTGTTAACCAGCAATTTAGCACAGAACTCAGCTCCAAAGGCTTGAGAAACCGCAGACTAACTGCAGCCACACTGATGCGGTGCGTGGTGTAGTGCTCCTGTCTCACAGCACAGGCAACACTCCCAAGCAGCTCCYTGGCTCACTCTTTTCAACACCCTGTACGCCTGCTCTAATTTCSTCGCTTTCCCTGTCCCTTGGGTGAGCATATCAAAAGGATTAAGCATTACTAAAGTTTGATACACCATTACAGAGTATCAGTCTTTGTTGATTCTTTTCTTTCTTTTTTCTTTTTTTCTTTTTTTTTTTTTTTTTTTTTTTGAGGCAAACATAGCCAATTTCTGAACATTTTTAAATCCAGCAGGTATTCAACAACTTTAAAATAACCCACCGCCTTGAGAGAGAAAATACTAGGTGATCTTTCATTTTGCCTGTGRTGATATCTCTTTACACCATAATTTAGAAAGCGGAAAGGAATTCACTGCTGAACAACCTTAATGAAAACAGACTTAACTATGAAGACCGACGGGAAGACGCCTGCTAACTTATACATAAGATGTGTTATAACACATGTCTAAGCACACAGATCCAAAGACTCAATCCGGAACTTTGGATACTATGTCATGGATATGAACAGTTAACTCAAGGCTTCAGAATGCTTCTGGAGCACCTCTCCTCACCACAACTATGGGTTTCCACAGCCAAATGTAGCCTTGCCTAATCAAGGGCATAATCACACACACAAAAACMACCCCACCCATCTCACCCAAGCTTTGGTCAACAATGCATCAAGACCTACAGTTTTTGACGAACAAAAATATACGGCAATGGATTTAATATACACGTCAAACCGTATTACTTCTAAATACATTCACTCACAGAAGCACATGCACAYAAATAAGCAAGCATTCCTCACGCTTTTGTAGAAGGTCCACGTGGCTATTTTGGTTCAACTGGATTTTCAATTAAATGAAAAATTTGGAAAACTAGAAGAAATGCTTCTCTAAAGGAAGAAAGTTTTTGAATCAAAAAGAAACTTTAAAATGCTTTCTAAAAACTGGAAACCAAAACAAACAGTGAAACAAATTATCCTTTGTGCTTAATTTATGATTCAGCCAACTTAAATAGGGACATCCAAACTGGAGACAAAAATTTGAGATCACTCAAGGGGAAAAAGGTATCATGAAATAAAAATTTTAAGAAAACAACAGTAAATACTGCAAACCAGGGCAGAAGTACATTGATAAAACTGTAGAAATGGAAGAGTCCTTAGGTTTAGTATCATCTTTTAAGAATACTTTACATGTAAAAAAATGTAATTACAGTTCTCACATAGAAATAATTAGACCAACTCAGCAATGAGTTCTTGGGCCATCTAAGAGACTATTTGAACTAGGTCCCCTAAAAGGCTTATCAATGAGGTTGTGCTTTTAAGTCAGATTAGTTCCAGCTTATTAATACCACAAAACTTGCAAKACATCATAAGGCTGTAAGGTTTGAAGCACTGAGAAAGGGCTCTTCAATATATGCAAAAGTTAAAAGGAATCAAGAAAGGAAAAAATGTTCAATGTTGGTAAAGTTTGCACTAAYGGGCTGTTTCATCTTTAAGATTGATGCGCTGACTGAAGGCTAGTTATGAAGTACTTGCCTATCAACAAATAGAAAATTAAAGAAAAATAATTCCAGAGATAAAAAATAAACTGAAAGCTAAACGGAAAATGTTTATCAAATCTATCTAAAAAACAGAAAAGCTCTAGAGATGAAAGATGCCTGCCTTCAAAACATCACTGGTCATTACTGCTGTTCAGGAAAGATCAACATCCAAACAAGCATCAACATCAGAAGTCAAATTTGACTCTTCTCCCCAGCACATCTTGCATAAAGGCTAGTATGCAATAGAAATAGTATTTGCTTACAAAGATAAAAAATACATAGTGCTGTTCTTCCTAGAAGAAAATAAGATCTAAAATAAAAGCAGCTTTGCATTCTTAAGTCATGGTCAAGGCATTATGTTTCTCTTTTTCATGGATCTATTACGCACAACTGACCCATATGTTTATTGGCAGCAGGTTTGCCATGCTGCAGTGAAAAGAGCATTTCTCAAGTTCCAGCCCCTTGCTAATGTCTGAACAGCCTAGTGTCTCTGTGCTTCTGGTGGACAACAGTTAGYAGAAAAGGGGATTTCTCACACTACCAACTCCTCTTTCGGCAGTGTTACAACTGGAGAAAGAGGAATGTTAGCAACAACCCGGTGTGGTTTCAGACCGTGGCCATCCATCTGAAGTGGCAGCAAGCAATGACTCATATCTCCTCTTATCCAATCTTATTCAAAAGACTCAAATAATCCTTTAGGATGTCATGAAACAATTTGTAGCCCAAGACACTTAAAAACAAACAAAAAAAAAAACAAAAAAACCCACCCACCACAACACTGCTCTCTTGCTGCCTACCTTCACCCTGCTCACTAACATGCAGTTTCCATTAAAAATATCTTCCACTATGAGAAGGAAATAGGAAGATTAATTAAACATTTGCTATCTAAACAACTTCCATCCCCAAAAGAAAACACTATCACTTCTATGTAGAAAACTTGTCTGTGTAAACACTAAATTTTCAATAATCAGTATACAAGTAAACTAGAGAAAAAGAATGTTACCTGGAGCACAACTGCCTTCCAGTCATACCATCTGCCATGCAAATGTCCCAGTACAAGAAAACAGGAACCGCCACAGTGCGAGCTCAGAATATGGTGTGATAGGTTGAGATTTTGTAATCMCTGCCCTTGCAGTGCAAGCTGGGTAGCAGAAACAAGGTCTCAATTATCAAAGTGTCTTAGAGAAGGGGAAAAAAGACCTAGCTCAAGCATCTTCATTCTCCTGTATTACAGTCTTCTCTCTGCTGGCCTGCAGGTCTTTTTTCAATTTTCTTAAGGATTTGAAATACATTTGCATTCATGGAAGCAAACTGCTGATTTTATTATTATTATTATTATTTAAAGTTTTCTGAACAATTAACAAAGCTGTTCAAAAGGGAAGATCAGCATATTAAGGAAGTCTTTTTACAGGTGGTCTCCCAAGCACAATCCACTGCTATACAGACACAGAAGTCCTTCAAAGTTAATTAAATGTACACTAGAATATTCYGCTACCTCACAACTTTCAAACACCTCAACATCACATTTAATTTTTATCTTTCCATTTAACACAGGACATATGTTATGCTCTGAAAAGAAGTTGAATTTGACCTTGAGACAAGTCCTTCAGTTCATTTTACCTCAATATTATGTAGTTACAGCATATTTTACTTTAACTATCAGAATTTACAGCCAGACATTTTCAATATTTATCAGTTCATCTGACTTTAATTATAATAAGCATGGAGCTAACTTCCTGTGCCTTCAGAAGTCTCATCCATCAGACTAAGTTCTCAAAAGTCAGCAAAATGTAAGCATGAATGTTAGCTACAGTAACATGGACTTCCTTGTGCTACCTGTTTTCTGCCAAGCATTAATAAAGCACCTACTGAACTATGGAAAGTCAAGGAGAAATTCATACATCCACCACCCAGTAACAACTGCAGCGTCAGGGCTGCACTACCTTGGAAAGCCGCTGGCAACCGAGTGCTTGGTGCATGCTGCGTAACACAGTGGAAGCACCAGGTTTGCCATTTGATGCATAGGAGAGACAGGAAAGAAAACAAGAACAGAAGAAAATACAAGGGTGTAGTCAGCTCACAGTATGTAAAAACACAAACTCCTCTGGATTTGCCAGGTGCTTTACGTTCAGCAAATCAATACCAAATTATCCACATAGCTTGACCTTTCCAAAATAATTCACTCTCCAGGACAATCCAAACATGACAAAAATTCAATCTAAAAAGCAGAATGCTACAGAAAGCTACCAGGGCTACATGAAAACAAAGTTACAATATAAAAAGCTTTATAGCACTAAAGAAAACAGATACTACCAATCCCCCCCATCCCCCTTTTCTTATGTATATATTCCTACAAAGATAGCATGCACAGCTAACATGCTCCATGCTGTGGAGATACAAAGCAAACAACACAGGAAATTAAAAGCTACTTCAGTGAAAACACGCTGCCGTAAAGCCTGCATGTCCTGCACTGGTCCGTACCCTCCAGCAGCAATGCTGGGTTATTTGGAAATCCAGAAAGCTTAGTGTTGACTGCAGAAAGTACAAATTGCATTTTATCCCAGAAGATTCACTTTTGCTTAATGTGCCTAAACGACACCAAACCAAATTCTTATTCCTAGAAGTTTCCCTCTATACTAGCTCTGTAGTTAAAGCTGTTTCTAATTAATACATTTGAGTGAATTCTGTAAAGCAATGGTGATCCCAAGGGCAGAAAGGCAGACATTTTGAGGCTCTGATACACAGCCTTGGCAACGCGAGCACGAGACAAGCCCCCCCGCGAAGCACAGCACGAGCACTGGTGTCTCACCAGCTTCCCGCTACGAGGGGCGGCTCTGCTGCCCCACTGCCCACGCCTGGGGCAAGGAAGCCGGGGACAGGAACGCCYGCACCTCAAGTAGACACCAACTGCAAAGCACGTGGCTGTCACCCGAACCACGCGTCCGTGGAACACAGAAGTCCTCCAAACTTAGTACTGATCCAGCTTCCTCACCACCCTTAAAATAAAGGGGACAAAACCGACTGTGTGCACAGCGGGGCCTCTCCTAAAGCTCGTATCTTGGAAAAACGACCATTGCTTCAATAACCTTTTGATCAAGCACTCGAGTCTTGTCAAGCACTTTGAGTCAACGTGCCAGGAGGAGAAGGAAGAGCCATCTCCAGGCCAGGAACACTAACACACAGGTCCCCTGCTGTAAAGGGACAGTTCAGGGGGGTCTTCTCAAGCTTCRTGATGAAACAGGGCCACTTTCATTTTCTCCAAGAGTTCAGAAGAGATTTGTTTGAAACATGCGAACAGGTGGGTTGGGGGTTGGTTTCTGTCACTTGAGTTTTATTAAGCAGCTGTAGAGGCTTGATGTCAATTGAATCTTATCGACAGCCATCAATTACCTTCATGAAAAATACCACTTTAAAAAAGCAAGCAAGTCTAAAACGTTCCCCCCCTCCACTATCTGAGACTTGAATATTTGACAGACAGAAAAGCTGTGGAAAAGTCACAGCAAGAGGGACCTGAGTATCGTTTGGTTTTAATGCTAGATTAAGGGCTGCTGCTGCTCTCCCTGCGATAAGCGGGAGCTCGCGTGCCGYGCACGTAAACCGGGCTGGCGGCGGCCAGGCACACGCTACTCCGAGCGACGCGAGCGAGGCGCCGCGACGGCAGAGGGACCGACGGGGCCGAGATGAACGTCACCGGCGGGGCTGAGGGGGGTCCGATCGACCCTTCGGCTCGAGGAGCCCCCGGCGCCCGAGACATTACGCTGACGCGCAGGCGGCTTCGTAGAGAACCATCTCTATGGCTCTCACCGCCTTCTGCGGTCTTTATGGCGGGTTTAAGGGCTATTTCAGCTTCATCTTCAACGTGCGATGTACTCCTCGTATTCATAGCAACAAGTCCAATGCCAGGCAGGAGTCCCGCCACAGTAAGACAGGCCGCAGCAAGCTCCTGGTGTCTGGCAGCACAGCTTCATCTCGCGCAGAAGGGCTGCGATGGGAAACTTGCCTGTAGATGTATTCGCGCCTCAAACTACTAAACTAGGAATTAACATCACATACACAATTCCTATAAGATTTCCACAGTAATTAACAGCAAGAAACACTGCTTAAAATCCTCTTTCAGATTATCTTTCTTCCTCTTTCCATTTAAAGAAAAAGGATACTTTCTCCTAACACAAAAGGAAAAAAAAAAAAGAAAACTCTTCAGCATATAAAGAATTAGCTAAATAAAAAACAACAATCCTCCCACAAGATACATAAGGGAAAGAAAGCTACTTGCATATTCCCGTAGGTCTCTTTTTGCTTACTAGTTTCCAGTCTTTAAATCATTATTAGAATAAAAAAAAATTTAGCTGTTAATTTTTATTATGTTTTATGAAAGAAAATACTCAAGTCAGTATCAATTCCTCATAGGAGCATTTCAGCTAAGGTATTTTTTTTCTACTGGGTGGGCGATAAGAACATTCTCTTTGTTTAGGAARTGACCCACATTTGTCCAAAAATGCTTACATTAACACAGAAATCAAAKGTATTCTTAAATCCTTATTTTCCAATAAATCAATGACAAATAATCGTCCCTACAGATTCTGCTGAAGCGATACTTGGAAAAACAGCATTGATCACAAGCAAGAGGAAATCCAACTTTACTTTTTTGTTTTCTAAACAATTATTAAGAATCCCCTGATGGTTTTCCTGATGCTTCAACTTGTGTTAAGTGCTGTCATTATTAATAAGAAACAGAGATCTAATTATCTATTGTTTTGCTAAGTAGCAAGGTTAATTTTTCTTTCTCACATCAATATGCAAACCCTGCAATGAAAAAAAGCACCCCTCTCCGACAAAGGGTCAGATCTGCTCAAACGCTTCCCCCTCGCGCCAGATGCTTATTAGTTTTGTAAGGATTTTCCTTTCCCTCAGGTGGCACAGCCAGCCATTCTGCAGCAGAAGGGGCTCAAATTTGCCTGTTTCTACTATAASGTGATTAATGGCCACAGTGAGCAGAAGAATAAATTTCATGGAGTCCCAAGCAAAGGCTATCTTCAGAGAGAAAAAAAAAATCCAGCAAAAAAAGAAAGGTAGATGCTGCACCACAACTCYGTCCTGGCACGTCCTAAGCCACCACAGTAACCGCTGTAGGCAGAGGGTGGCATTTGTTATCTTTCCCCGCCTCCCTGAAGAGGTGGTTTACTCCATCCCAGTCCATTACTCACCCCCACACCAGCACATCTTCCTGAACACAGAAGATTAATTAACACACAAGAGGAATTAAGCACTGGAACATTAGAAACAAACAACTTGTTTCATAAGCAACGGCAGTCATGAATCCTGAGACTTTGTGCCTGATAGTTGGACTACCTCATGTTTAATAACGTCTCACGGAAGCTTTCAGCACCCTTGAGTCTTTCCGTAAGATCCTCCTCCTTTGGAGGCTCTCTGCCGTCAAGCTACAGCAAGCTCCCGCTGTGCCTGGGTTGATTCCTTGTTGTTTAATACTCTGCAACCGTGCTCACACCGTCTCCTCTCATGCAGCACGAGTTTGCAGCTCTCTCCTGTACTGACTGCCTATTTTTGCAAAATGTGTAGAAAAGCTTTGAGGCCTCTTATATATCAAATTGGTTTACAAAAAAAAATTATTCAGGGCACAGGCAGACTGACAGAACCTCAGGCATGCAGAGGACARTCATAGATGTCTTATTTTTCAGGAACCATGCTGAAAAAACCGCACACACACCCCCAAACAATTCAGTCCTYCCATACACATACACAGGCACGTTCTGCAGACAGCTTTATATATTTCAATTTAAGRTTATATTTAGCCTTTGCAGTCCCTCTATGTCTAAAGATAGAGCAATTCAGCATGTGCATGCAATCTGCAGGAGAGGAGCTGCTGCTGCTGCGTGGGCCTCCTGGCATGGCACCAGGCTCTGGTACTAAAAAGGCCCCGTGCAGGGGTTTGCCACACCAGGCAGACCTTTCTGCAGCTGCGAGAACCACAGTGGTTCTGATCACTTCAGACAGGTGATAAGTTCCTCGGTTCCCTTTCTACAATTACTCATTTACGTGTGGATTTCAAGGARATTATTTATCCATTTAAAGTTACTCTGGTACATCAGTTCTTGCATAACCACATAGTAATGYACATGCTCTTTCACTGAAAGAGGACAAAGTTTTCATCATTTATTCTTCATCATTTAAACCAGTCTAATTCAGATGCTTTAGTTTGCAGTATGACGCACAAGAAAATAAATCTAACTACAAACTTCCTYCTCTCCCTCTTTCCAAATGTGAAACTTTTAGCTTTGTTAATCTTTACACTATTTTTTTAAAAGGTGCTGCAATGAAGTCGCTGAGTAGGTGAAAGTAAGTTTCTCTATCATTTTCAGTTGTGAGCTAAGCCCGTGAAGTGAAACAAACAAATCTCACTGCTAACTTCRTATTTCACTCTTGCCACCTTAGTTAAGGCTAATAAGAATGTTTTCAATCACAGCATGTTCTAAATCAAATGATTTTGATTTAGATGCAACAGTCTGAAGAGGCACTGAATGTCTTACTGACACAACCAAAAGCATTTGAGATTTCTATTATTGCTAATTAACTAATTTTCTCAGGCTGCTACTGTTGCACAGCAGGATTTACTAAGCCAGATCAGAAGTGAACTGGTTAAATCACAGTACTCTGAGCAGGATGAAGAATACTGGATGCTAAGGAAAAGCCAACAAATGCAATGTCTACCTCTAGCCTGCCTGCGGAGACGGACACGGAGCGCGGAAGGAGGGAGCCAGTGCCGGAAGGGCAGCAGCATTCAGAGCGCCAGCAGGGGAAGGACAGCGACATTCAGCCAAGAAACACTTCATCCCTGAACGACATTACTGCCATTACACCCATAAAACTCCTCCGACGCCAGTCTGTGGTTACCGAGAGGCTGCCGCACTTTCCAAACCTATGCTTTTGGGTTTTCACCCCTCTGTTATGCTTTGTAATGAACATAACTAATCTTTCTAATGCCGTTAAGAGGATTTTAGAGAAGGAAAAGGATGAATACATTTGTTATCGGTCAACTCAACTAAGTGGCCAATAAACCAGCATTTAAAGTGTCCCTCTTCCTTTGCCTCCCACCCTTCCCACTGCAAGGCTGCCCTTGTTACTCCTCTGTTAATACTGTAATAGATTGTTTTACTTAATTACAGCTTGTCCAGGGTAATGTGGATGCACAAGATGGGAGAAAATGAAAATTACACTGCACAAAGTACCACCACCAAGACTCCCACAGACACTACTCTGCAGAGCAGATATGGAGGACAGTACCAAACCCAGCTTGCTAATGGGAGAGAGAGTGCACCTTAGGCACCAGGACTGCCCCTTGGAGTCAAATATCTGCAGTCTAAGTTGTGTTTTTTTCATAAAATTTAATTAGCTTGTATACTTCCATCCAGAGTAATCACAACACAGCATCATTAATGCAGAA
Organism: Rhea americana; assembly: GCF_003343005.1. Lineage (NCBI taxonomy): Eukaryota > Metazoa > Chordata > Aves > Rheiformes > Rheidae > Rhea > Rhea americana. The sequence goes on along the minus strand of NW_028187044.1, from coordinate 2,386,207 downwards.
CAACAGGGAAGATATTCACTCAAAATTAAAACACACTGCTGTTCCTTAAGCCGACAGCATTTCTCTTACCCAAGTGCCTGGTAGGATATCCAGGTAGGTGTTGGCGCCCAGGCGGTGCTGTCTTACGGATACAATGCCAGAATTTGACCTTTACTTACTCTTCTGCAGCGGGGGAGGATTCAAATTCCTACTTACAAAAATAAATGGAAAAGAGACAATTCGTTCCTATAAAGATTTTGTCRGTCATAGCATTAAAGCAATACCGAGTATTGATTCTGGTTTGGATTATTCTTTTCTTAACACAGTTCTCTTGATGTTATAACGATGTTATAATCAGAGACAAGATTAATCTCAACTCCTCTGAAYGTCACCATCACATATGAAAAGCAGTGGGCCAAAGGAAGATGACTTTATGAATTAGGGAGAGGTTAAACTGTATCAGCACAAAGCAAGACCTTGGGGCTACAGTTCAGTAGGTAGAAAGGTTATTTAGTATTTCAGGGTCTGAACGTATCTTTCGGTATGAACACACACAACTGTTCCTCCCACAGCATCATTCCTCAGCATTCAATTTCCTAATTGAATCACTTTCCTCCATTTTCCTAACTCTGCACAGGTACACACTGCTGGGCAGATATCCTGCTGCTGATACAAGTAAAGGGTGGGCAGATGCAGACCAGAGGACATCACCATTAACATCGCCGTTACCTTGCAAGAGTTCGAGCCAGTGGTACAGTGTCTGTCAGAGCTGAATTCCCAGTACCTGCATAGCCCACCCCGAATTCCCAAGTCTGCTGTGCAAKAGCTGAAGATTTACCCAGCCAAGACTTTGATTCTTACTAATAGGTCGGATRGGGAGCTGGGGATCATCAATAGTTCCTGACCCCACAGTCCTTTCAAGCTGATTAAATAAACCGCACTGCCTCCAAACAGTTTCGTGATAGCTATGTTTCCCAGCCAAAGCCTTCCCATCACAGAGAAYGATCAATGAAATTATTGCAAGAGAAAACCTCACTGATTCTCCTGTATGTTCTTGATAGAAATGGGCTATTTGAATCTTCATTACCAAAGCAACAGATACGAAAACAAAGCGTCCAATATTAAAAGCATCTCATTAGAACTTAATGTTTCCCAGTAATGAGGCTAATACCCTCTACTACTTTTGTACACAAAAATTATATTATTTTCATTTAAACAAATGCATCAAAATCATAACAGGATGAATATTAAATCTCTCCAATGAAATTCAGACATCCAGATTACATTCCTAATGGGCTCTGACTCTGAATAATCCAAATYGCGAAGCCTTTTTTGTTCCACTTTTTATTTAATTCTTTACAGTCTAATGATGCATTTGCCTCTAAAATGATTGAAAGAACTCTTAAAATAACTCCCAAAACAGATATGGATGCTAAATGCTCCAGAATATAAAGACAGAAGGTAGAAGAGAGCCTGCACAGCACGATACAAGGGATTCAAAAAATCTACCATCTCTGCACTCCTCTGGCCAGAAAGGGAACCCTGCATACCTGCGGACTGCTAACTGGACATTAAATACAAGGTCCATAAACCTTACTGAAATCAAGGGGACTAGATACCTAATTTATAAGAACACATAAAATAACCTTAAAGGCCAATGTTTCAGTGCATCATTTCTACAACAGAATTAGCACAACTACCTTACCTTGTAGGGTGATGCACTAAATTGTAAATAGCTCAAATGCTACAGTAAAACCTTGACTGAACAGAGAGTTTACTACTAAGTCCTAAAGGTAGTAGACAATACTTGTGGCACCACTAACAGTCAAGCGTAGAACAAGGTTCTGGTCTGAACCTACACAACTCGGATGCTTCAAGACACACGCACCTGAGCAAGTGTCTGCAGTTTCACACCAACTGCTCCTGAAGAGAGGAAGTACTGAGATGAAAGCCTGTTCAATATGAATCCCAAGAGCATGTCACTGACAGGAATTCATATTTTTTAATTTCCTACTATTTCCTGATTTARTAACCTCCTAGGCAGGCTACATAACTTATCTTTGTTTGCATTCATTTACCTCCACCTGAAGGAGGGGAAATAAATCAATCTTTGCTTATCCTTCCTGATCACTCATTTTTTTTTCAGCTAAGGAAAAGTATCTTCCTTTGCTGCATGCTGCTACARAATAAAATCTTGCACTTCTGCTGGGGTGGGAGAAGACATCTTTTATTGTGTTTGTTTTAATTTAAAGAATACTTATTCCACATCCACAAAAATCATTGCAGAGAAGACTATTTGTAATCCAAGCTTGTCTATCCCCATGCTAGGGGAAGAGGTGGTGGTAGAAATCTGTGGCTTTACATTTAAATGCAATTAGCATCAGATCATTTGCAGCTCTTGAATGCTGAGCAAAAGGCTGTCTAATAAATTTGCTATATTATAAACAAGTGCAGTAGTCTACCATTTTACATGTATATATGAATGTATAAGTATAGGAATACCAGGTAGGCAAAGTAGGAAGCTCAAAACATCATGATAATACCATGGCAATAGCACGTATTTCTTGATAGCCACTCAGCATGTTGAAAACCATTTTGACCTTTAGGGCTTTATTAAAAACAACCCAAACATTCCCCCACATACTTCTGCACTACAAAGATTAAGAAATTTGTATTYGCTGTGGTCCCCAAGATTGATCTCTTCTGTGGAAGGCAATGACTAATAACATTATCCATTCATGAATGTACTCGGTCACCACGTATTATTAGGAAGAGAAGAAATGTAAAGAATCCTTCTGAGTACATTCGYTCACAGTTTATCAGTGGATCACCCTTGGCCAAATTGCTACCCACAGCTTACTGAAAAAACACTGAAGCTGAGCCCAGCAACTATTCCAACACACTGCTAGGAGCTGGAAAAGACGACAGTAAAGAATCAGGGAGTGCACACAGACTACCTTCAGGACCACATTAATAACCAGTTTTACATTAATAACCAGTTTTGATTGGATGACTGAATTGAAATACTGGTAGAAAACTACTTCCAATAAAACTTTTTTTCCATGAGCTTTCCCCCTCCCTTCTTTTTAAATCTTTAAAAAATACAAATTGGTTTTAAATGTAACTATTTTGAAAAAGAGAACAAGCCTTCTGTTTTGAAGACGCCACCTGACAGCATTTTAAATTTTTCAAAAGAACTCATGCCCCTGTCTTTGCAAAACAGCATTCCAACTATCTGAAAGGCTGAAATTATTTCTTAGATGTGCCTTGAATTTATGAACAATTCTAGTTGCCTGAAACTACCCAAAGCTACTTGTCCAAATATCTCTGAGCAGCTTCTTCTGCTACTGAACTTCCAGATAAGCTCTGATAATACTCACTCAGAATAAAGGGTGAACCATAACTTTAAGATCATTTGTATATATCACACCAGATACTGCTTTGAGAGTGTTTAGTGAACAGCTTCTATGGGAAATAATCTCTGTCCACTGTTCACCAACCCTGTTAGGAATTACATGGGGGAAAGTGTGTGCGTGTGTGTGTGTGTGGGGGGGGGGAATTCTGATATCTGACATTTGCTCCCAGTCATATGCTTACTCACATACCTTAAAAATCAAAGTACTAAAATTAATWTATAAGTAATAATTTGAAATGAAATTGACTTGAATTACATTTAGTGTTATAGACTGTATTACTAAATAAAGAAAAAATACTAACAGAAATGACAAAAATCTATGCTTAATTTAAGTAGACCAATTACATTAAGTGCTGTTAGAGTCAGAAAAGGGATTCAAGGATAAATAGAGGAACACACAATGCCATTTCTTCAATAGCTTCCCGATCAAATTCAATGTAAAAGCCAAAAGGCCAAGTTTTTTTCTTCTACTTAATAGAATCATAAAGTCTGCATGAGACCTGGAAAACTCTGCACTTTCTATCCYAACATACGCTGCAGCAGGGATCCCGAATATACATTAAGCTACCAAACACTGTCTTCCCAGGAAACTCTTTGCTTTGTCCAGGTTTTTATATTTGCCTGAAGTCCAGACACCTAGTAGTCCTGTTGTGCATGAGTAACGAGGTGATGCAGAATTTGTGTAGAATAAATGCTCAGAAGATGCTGTTTCTTGCCAGCTGAGGGGCTAGGTCTTGCCTACTCCTTCCTCACCTACCCCACATGCAGCAACAGCAGCGATGTCCAAGGACTCCGTCCTGGCACCGTTGCTTCTGCAGCCTTCTGGCAGCAGTTTCTTTGCTGCTGGCCGCTTAAATTCTGTGCATTTTACTACTCAAACATAGCAATCCCAACTCAGGCTGCTCTGCAGCAGTTCCAGCCAGGATGCTCTCACCACCTGAAAAGGATCGTTTGTAATAACACAGGCAAACCAGCCACACCGCTCATGCGGAGGAAGCCTAATGCTTCCTGGTGGCAACAGATTTGCCRGACAGGCGCAAACCCTTGTGCAGTTGGCCCAGCACTTCCCGAGAGCCGGGTTCCTTCTCTGTGCTTTAAACCCAGCACGCACACACCTCTCCCTGGGAGCGAAATACRGCAGTCCTTGTTATGCAGAGATGGTTGTCTAAAAACTGAGCTGGTGATGTAGGGAGCTGAAGATAGCTTGTTATACTTATCAGAATAAAGCAAATCTTAAAGATAAAGCAGGTAAGGTGAAGGTGGCTTATGCACAAATGTTCTACTTTGCTTTAGATGTGAGCCTATGTTTCATGTCACAACCCATTTGCAGCATTACATGGACAGTGTAAAGCCATGTATTTCTCAGTTTTCATTACTATATTCCTTTGTGAATTAAAAAACTGCAAGATTAGTGATCTGCACAAACACGCCTTCCTCCTCACAGGAGGAAAGATCATTCCAGGATCAAAAGCCAATTTTAAAACTATTGGTAGTATTCTTGCCACTTCCAATCAAAAGAGAGGTCCTTCACAGGTAGGACTTGAACAAAATCCTACTATATAGTTGTTGAAGAAAACAAAAACTTCCAGAAAAGTCATCACATCGAAAAACAAGCTGTTTCTGTGTAGCAAGAYCCAAAGTATTCAAAACCAATGTGGCATCCATGATTATAATGAAAAAACTCTCTAATCTTAGGGGGGGGGGGGAAGATTAAAATAATTTATAAATCAACTAATTGTTGTTTGGGGCTTATGTGTGGGTTCGGTTTTTTTTCCCTCCCTCTTTGGTAGTAACAGTGCTCCATCAGTAGTTCTGAGARACTCAAACTTTTTAAAAAGTTTCTTCTGTAAAATTTTTATACTAACTTCTCAGCCAGACAGTGCTGTCAGTCGTTGACACCAAGAATTAAGAACACAATATTACAGCTCATTTTCACAGACCTGATACCATTTCACTGACATTGCAAGGTTATAACAAACAAGAACTGTTTTGTCTTACAATGAGTAATACATGTTGTGTGCATGTATGTAGGAAAGTAGAGACTTGACATAACCACAGAGATAAAATATTTTCAACAGTAAGATCAATTTCCTGAAAACATAGCTATTACTCACACACTCTTCAGAAATATGACTTTGTATTCCTCATCATTTTCACACTCAGCTTCCAAAATCCTTCAAATCCCTTCCTCTATCCATATGGCTGTTTATTTCCTCCCCAAAGTAGTAGAGTTCAAATTTTTTTATTACCCAATCTCATCTTATTGTGGGCAGCACCCACTGCTTTTAACCTATCRTCATTTAAAGCTTAGTAAGCGTCCTTACGAAACTTGCCATGATACCAATTTTTGTGTCATCAAATTTGATTACTGACACCTCTGCGTCCATGAGGTCAACAAAATAAAACACTAAACTKCCCGGCAGGCCTTTATACACCAATCCAATACACATGGAGGCACAAAAGATATCACTGTAGTAGAAAAAGCAATTCAAAACACATCAGCACAGCTGAAGCTTTTCAAGATAACACAACAGATCTGACTTCTTTAACAGATGGATAGACCAAGTTCCACAGTATAACAGCCATTGACCAACTTAAGGCCAACTCAGATTTTCTCCCATAAAATCAAGACCTAATACCATGATGCAGGGAGAGATTTTCATCCCTTATTTTACTTCAAAGGGTTTTATGTAARACGACAGTGGTCCCTTCAGTTATTATTACTAGAATTCATATTAATGCACCACTTAATGGTTGCCTAAAAATTTTCTAAAGAAATTTCAAACACCAGTTCAGTCATCTGCTTCCCATGTCGTCAGCTCATGTTAGACAACCATCTCTGCTAGATATGGTAGCTCAGCTAGAACTGCCCTATTCCTCTACAGGTTTTTCCAATGAGAAGTTTTGCATGCCATGTTTCAAGCAAGCCAAGTTTTTCTTTCCATTTCAGAGTGGAAAGGAAAGTATAGAGTGGCTAGGGAGCCTTCGCAGAACAATACAGGGAACAGCAGCAGGCACGGAGAAAGGACTCCGACTGTCTTGTTCTGGCCTTGAGCACTGACAACTCTACAGCCCAGCAGCAGGACAGACAGCTTGACTGATCTCAGCTATCATTTACTTGAATTACCATAGTTCCTAGTCATGATTTACCCATCAGGCAGTAGTCTGATCYGCAGAAAGTGCCCATCACGATCAACATGGAGTAGATTTCCACACTTCTGAAGTTGTGCCCAAACCATAAATAAGTGAAAAACGAGGTTAAGTCATGGAAATGCATTATCTACATGAACCCTTCTCTTTCCTTATACAAATACAGAACTAAGTGGTTATGCATCAACTCATCTTCCCCTCATTGGTGCTGCTCAGTAGGAGAGCCATGCATCATCGAGAAGAGTCCGAATGCCACTCCTTTCAAGTCTGAGGTCTTTGAAAGGTCACTTCTCCAGAACCAAGCTATTACTCATTTCTTCCCCACAAGAGTGACAAGATTTAAAAGCTTAGGTTAGGTAGAATGTCACGGTTTGACCCCTGCTTCTACCATTTCCCTTTAGCATTTTMTTTTCTTTAAAACTTGCACATCTTTCCTGTGAAATCTCTCCATCTCTTGTAACAGAAGTTCAAAAACAGAATTTAAGGCATTTTACTGAAAAGGACCATGTTCTTTCACTGAGATTGTGCATGCAGATTTCTCTGTACTCTCAGTGACAAATGTCAAACAATGCATATTTGATTATAAGCAAAATTATATAAAAGGGGYTTCCTAGGCTGTTCAATGCCTACTCTGTATTTCCGTTTACCAAATCTGCTACTTTTCCTTTATTTAGCCAGTACAGAAATTGTAATGCAAAAATGTATGTGTGAAGAGGGACAAGTAACTCTTGAAGTAAACAATTTTCAGCTCTAGTATAGCACAGCATTACTATGAACAAGGGATTTCTTTAAATTGTGATAATATTATTTTGTCTTTAGAAAACCTGACAGTTTCCACACAGAGATCACCACGGGATTGGCTAGTTTTTAGAGATCAGCAGATGCACAAATTAAAACATTACTCTGGGAAATATTACAACTTCCACAGAGCAGGTAGAGAAGGACCATTTGTTAGAGTAAATCACAGAAGCCTGGTGCTGGAAATGCTCCATAATCATGAACACGTGCTCTTCAAGTGACCTCTGTCCTCACTGCTTTCCCTGGGCCAGCAGTCAGTCCCYGCCACTGAGCTAGGACCAGTTGCTGGAGGTGTATAAGCAGAGCTGTGCTGAAGCCATCTGACAAGAGGGCAGCAGGCATGCCCTGAAAGGCAGTGAGCTGCTCTGGAGCTTGACACACAATTTCCTGGGAATTAAACTGCCTGTTCTGTATTTACCAGTGCCTGCCCAGAATATGCAAGAATGACCTGGTTTCTTCGTGGAAACTCGTTCTGCAAAATACTTATGGGAGTGGAGGGAACCAGGCAAAGCACTCCTTTCTGATGGAACTGGGGTTTAAGATAGCTCTCCCATCCCAGAGCAATAGGAGAGGAACTAGCCCAGAAGCAGCACCATAGACAACATGCTCTGCACTGGCAGAAGCACAGTATACACGGCAATCTTCCAGCCCCAGGTAGTGTTTGTCCTACTGCTACAGACTGAAGGCCGATTTGTGATAAACAGAAGAGATAAATCATATCCCAACTGACAGAGTATGTGAATTAAAGGAATTAGGATYGGCTCCCGAGATGTTAACCCTTTTCACAGAGGCAAAGAAACACAGCCATGCTACTGGAGTAAGTGGTAGCAGGTTCAGCAACCAGGCTTGCTACCAGGAAAAACAGGTGACAACAGCTTGAATGTGGGGACAACTGCAGTGCTGCTGGGCCAGGGCTCCTGGAGGTTGGAGCTGTGTCCTTTGCAAATTCCTCACTCCAACAGGCTAATTTCCTTCAGATTTGGAAGGTTAACACTACAAGACAGCAGGAGRAAAGATGGAATAGTAACTGTAAAATGATGCTTTAAGACACTTTAAGCCCTTTTCCCCACCTCGTCCCTCCTAGAAATAAACATTTGAATAAATCTTTGTATGCCAAATCCTCTACTACWCATCAACTTTGCTATCTTGACCAACAGGCCACCTAAAGAACACTTAACATGCACACTAATCCTTCACTTTCAAAACWTTCACTGGTCAAGTTTTATATATAAAGGAGAGTAAGTAAATGACAGTTTATTTACTGTGTTGCTGGATTTTTGAGCGTACAGCTTATCTCTACAGAAGCATCATGGCAATCTTCTAACACATATAATTGAAGTCTTATAGAGCCTTAGGTGGATTCAGCATTTTAAATCACCCTCAAACTGGCTGCTTAGAAAGGGTTAGYGACACCGCTAACAACTCAGAACAGAAACGTGCGCCTAAACCTTTCAAAAGTCCTTCTGGCTCAGAAGCCTTCGCATACGATACTGGTTTGGGGGGGTTCTTAAAGAGGAGGGTGGGTGGGGGGAATGGCCCAGCTTCACACCAAGAAAAGATGATTCACCTRCAACGATCTTGTGTTATTTAGTGAAAACGCAATGAGGAGCTATCCTGCATGTGGAAAACTGTAAAAGCTAAACTGCATAAACAAATACACATATTACTCCAAACACAATTTAACCTCCGTTTCTTCTATCTTTCTGTTCGTTTTAAGTCACCACACCAAAAACACATGCATCAGTTTAAATCCAGAGGGTTTCCACAGCTTTAAAACGCGACGTAGCAGATTTATTGTTCCCTGTCACCAGCGCTGTATCCTAAGACGAGTGATGACAGTACTTTGAGTTAAACACACAGAAGAGTATTTCCATCAGTTGACTGATTAAAAAAAAAAAAGGAGTAATAGCTGTGCACACTTCCCTTTTACTCTGAGGGCCTGGCACAAGGCGAGTTTTGTTTTTTCGTCACTTGTTTACGCTCAGCACAAGGCACTAAACTCGTGCGGGCAGCGGCTTCTGCTCCCCGAGCGTCGGCCGAAAGGGGAGCTCTGCTGGAGGAGATGCCTCTGGGGCCTTTTGGCTTATCGCCAGGGAGGACGCCACCGTGGAATTCACTCCAAGAGGAGAAGGGGGAGAGGAAGCACGGTAAAAAAAAGAATTTCTTTTTAATTGAACGTTCGTTTTCAAAGAGAACGGTGCTCGGCTTCGAAAGGAGGCGTTTCGCAGAGGACGGGCAGAGGCCTCGCTGAACTTACCCGCGTAGCTACGTGACCGCTGCCAATCACCGTCAACGCTTTATTAATAATTTCACTGARGCAGCGAGAGATAATTCAAGCTTCCACCGCCTGGGTAGAAGATGTTGCTAAGCAACTTTGCCGCTTGTCTGACAGTTAGTTTTCACAGCGACCTTCCCTTCAAGCCAGAGGCCCGAGTCCACTTTCCCCCGGCCCTTGAGGAGCCCAGCGAGCCCTGGGGAAAGCCAAACGACGAGGAAAGGCCCCCGACGGACGCAGAGCCGCCCGCCCCCACTCCCGCCCCCCGCCCCGCCAAGGGGGGCCGCCGGGCGGCAGCGCCCGGACCCCGCCGCGCTCGGACCCCGCCGCGCTCACCGTAGTCGCTGTCGTAGAAGACGATGAACTTCTGCCAGCGCAGCTCCGTGACCAGCTTGAGCGTGACGTCGTTGAGGCGCACGGGGGGCCGGGCGGCCAGCGTGTACTCCTCCTCCTCGGCGCTGGGGTTGAGGTGGCAGGCGGTGCGCGGCGAGCCGCCCGCCCCGCGCTGCACAAACAGGTGCGGGATGTGCATGGCGTCCGTCAGCGACTGCAGCGCGCTGGCCGAGGCGCAGCCCGTGGACGTCACCAGCGCCAGGATGCCCAGCGTCATCAGGTCGCAGGCTGCGGGAGACGAGACACAGACAGAAAGCGGGCTCAGGTCGGCCCCCGCAGCTCCCGCCGGCGCGCGGCCCTCGGGAGGGCAGGGGGCCGAAGTCGYGGCGGCGGCGGCGGCCACAGCAGCCCCGCGGGGGGAAAGGGACAGGACGAGCCCGAGCTCATCCGCCGAGCCCGGGCCTCCCGCTCCGCGCGGACGC
>NW_028187044.1:2360342-2375668 GCF_003343005.1 Rhea americana | reverse complement strand
GCCCCGGGCCTGCCTCGCGCCACGAGCCCACCTGGCCCGCCCGGCCCGAGGGTCTCGGCGCCCCCCTCCAGCCCGGGCGCGGTGGGAATCGAAATAGTTGGTCTGTCCTCCGCGCTTCTCCTGCTATCCGCGCTTCCAGGGGCCGAAGAGCCAAGGAGCAGGCAGTCCATCAATAACAGTCATAAACAGTTCATTAGTAGCTAATAGTAATTAAATACAGCGAGTTACAGCAATTACCTACCAAGAACTGTTTTTAATGCAACCACTGAACCGTTCCACAAAATAGCTTCTGAGAACAGACAGAAAACAAACGTATTTCACTTTGATATGGGATAACAGAGAGAAAACGCTTGATCGTCTCTAAGCACAGACCACTCAACATGTATCCTATTGCAACAGGAAAAGGTGAAGCGCTTTTAAAATTATTTCCGTGATGGTCCTTACAACAAACATATGCTGGCTGCATTATCTAAATTTGTTCTGCGTTAATTATAGATATATGAAATCGTTCCCCRGTTTTCCTGAAAGCTGACCTGATTTAACAGCAGGGAGGCATTACACGTTTGGCAAATGGGAGACCCACGTTCGGGAACAGATCTGACTTCCCAGGCTTCTCGCCAGAAGAAACTGAACATGTCATACAGGTAATTTACTTGGCCCCAGTAGGGGAGGCAGGGGAGAAGAGCAGAGCCGAGCCCTGAACCCCACGGAGATCAGCACCCGCCGACCGTCACCGGGGCGAGGGCAGCAAGCACCGACCCGCAGAGGGAACGAGCTTCCTTGCAGGAGCGGACAGGGGAGAAGCAAGCCCCCTCCGGAGCRGCGGCTGCATTCGCACTCGGTTATTTGCGCTCTGTAACAGAAGATAACTTTCACTCCACGATCGACACTAGTCAAAGCCGCTTGCTCGCTTCGCAGCAACGCGCGACACCGCAGCCCACAGGAACAGGGCTCCTCGTCCTCCCGCACAGCCTGCAGACCGCAGCCTCGCCGTAGCGAAGAGGTGTCCGGCTGAGGGCCTCCCCCAGTGAGCTGCACTCCACATCAACGGGCTGACATGAAAAACTAAGTCAAGCAGCTTCTACATCCTAATATTTTGCCCACTGATCATGCTCTGCAGGAAAGCACGCGCCACCCAGTCAGCGTTACCCGCTCTTGCCTTTCTGTTTTGAGATAGTACAGCAGRCGATGAAAAAGGGAGTGACAGTAAGCAAAATATGGTTTCCTGTTTTCTAAACTGCTTTCTTTAGTCAAATTATGGAATTGGAAACACTGTTACATGTTTTTAAAAAAAAGACCCGCTATACAATATGAAAGAGTCCTCAAAGTTCAACTTCTCCACACTTATTACACTGAAGGGTGAACAAGCTTTCAGTATATTAAGCTATGCATTACTTTTTACACTGGTAACACAGCAGGGAACAACTACAACAGTAGAACAGACTCCAGTTCACCAAAAAACTCATTAACTCTTTAAGATATCCTGAAATTATTTAGCATGAGAACATTCAAGGATTATACAATCCCAGAAGAAACTCTGGTGACATTTTTCAGAATTTCCTCCCACTTGCCTGTACTTTCTTGCAAGCAAGAAAGTGGCTTGAGAAGTGTTATTTTCTGCTTTACTCCACACCAGATAAGGATTAAAGTTTCAGTAACAATCATGCATCCCCAACTATGTGACCAAGCAAAAGACCTTAGTTGTACCTTCATAAACATGCGCTTTTCGTACATGAATTTCATAATTTCATATTTTGATTTTAGGAAAACCAAGGTATAAAGTGCCTTGCTTCATGTCAACTCATGAACATAAGAGGAGGATCTAAGCAGTTTAATCTTCAGTGATCTTTAATTACTAGAACTGTACCACATTTGCATACCAGTTTCATCTAGCTTTTTCTTTTTTTAATACATAACATTCTAGTCATCTTGCCTCCAGATTTCACTGCTATATGGATAGCAATATTTACTAGCTCACTGTATTGAACTGCCCTCATCACTGTCAGGCTGCACTTTAAGAGCATACCAACATCTCACAAACCATTCTGTAAAAAAAATGTGTATTTTAACATGATGATGAAAACATGACCATTACCATCCTTCAATAACTCTGCATTCAAATTATTTGAGTAGATTAAATAACTTCAGTGATAGTTTTTGATCAATCTTTGCTTCTAAGAGCAGATCACCTCTCAAGTTTATACTTGACTTAACGGAAGTTTCCTAAATTATTAATACAGTTTAAACTTCTCCCTCCTTCAACCCACATTTTTAACTCCAGTCATATCCTGTTAAGACCAACCAGTTTGGAAGCGCAGCTATCATTTTTCAGACTGACCGCACTGTTTCCTTATTGCCCTTTTTAATCTGTGGGACTACACATATGAAATGAGGAAGAATTCCACTTTGCCACAACCACATTCAAGACCTGCTCTCCTCCAGTTGCTTCCTGTATTGTCACCCTATTTCTGAAGACAGGTGCTGACTGTGAGCTCCTGATTCAGCACCATCTTGAGGGATATTTGCATTAAGAGCTTTAGCTCAGATCTCTGCATCTCTAAACCACAGGGAAACAAAATGCTTCCAGAGAAATTATCTTGCTCCTGGCAACACGACAATATGATCATCTTTCAATCTCCCTTTCAGTGTTTCCTATTATTCAGGATAAGATAGGAACCTTTTCCTTTGTTTCCAGAGTTATCAACAGAGCAGCTGCCACTGTAATTTCTGATCTAACAATATATCCACCTACTAGAATTCACACTGCCTCTTCAAATTTCAGTGCCTTTCTGTCTTTCACTTGTGTGTGTCACCACCGCTGGCACTACCCACTTTGGACCACAACTGATCAGATTTGACAAATCCTCTCTGAGGGTTTTTAACTTCACTTTTTCTTTTTGTTTGACTAACCCTTAGCAGCTCTTTACAGCATAGCAAATGGGGCAGTCTAAGCAAACAACCTGCTTTTTACAAAGATGTGCTGTTTGCAAATTGAGGTGTCTGCCTTCTTGCTTAGCAAGGCTTTCAAATAAGAGAACGTCAGATCTGCAAAAAAAAAAGGAAATCCTGTCAAACTGATATTTCTGGTGTAGTACTCTGCAATGAAACGATTAACAAAGTTAGCACTTCAGTATTCATAATTAGGTTTCAAAGCTAGTGTCCTGCTGAGATGAGGTGAGGGGCTTCATACTCGCCTTAGCCCTACTGTCTCAATCAATCTGGCTGAAAGCTCATTTTTCACGTAGTTTATCTTTGGAAACCAAAAGGGAAAAAAAGTCATTTTATTTTTAATTAAAACATCAAATTCAAGAGAACACAGCAAATTCTGAGAAAAATCTATGTTAGGAAAYCAAATCCTAACATTTGGGGGATTATCAAGGCTTGTAGTCAATTCTGCCCCAGCTGCACAGTGAACAAGCCTACCAGCTAGCCTAACCAGGAGACACAGCAGGCTCAAGAAGTGTGCCACAAGAAGAACTTCGAGGCAGTAACTGACTTTAATAAAGGAAACACTGAATAACAAACAGGACAACAAGCGCACACAACCCGTAATTGTTCGCTTTCCACTTTTCCTTTCCTCCCTTTATTTTGATCTATCTGGCTGACACCTGGAAACAACATGTATACTCAGCTATAAAATAGAAGCATGTTAACAGTGATATAAGAGTACCATAAACAGTTTTGAGATTAGCTGTATTGCTCAATAAGTTTGCTTCCTTTCATCAATATCTAAAAATAACATACCAAAGTTTAAATACAGTGTAAAAGCCCAGCATTTCAACAGTGATCTCAAGCCTCTCAATGTCCAATACAAAAGAGGTTAAGTTATATTGTACCATGCTGCCAGACTGGTAGAGGTAATCCCCACTTCCCTACTGAAAGGGCCTTTTACATGAAAGCAAAAAAAAAAAAAAAAGGTTTGGGGGGAAAATTGTAAAATAGTGAAGAGTTAGGAGATGAAGAGATGAAAAGCTCAAAAAGCCAAAAAGCTGTGTCTTTAATCAAGACATAAGATCTTACAGGAAACATCCATATAAGTACTTTTAACTGGAATAGAAAAAGTCTTTGAGAGGTTTGTCTGGAATATTAAGAACAGATAAAAAGAAAGATGGCAAAAGGAAAAAAAAAGAGAGAGAGAGAGAGAGAGAGAGAGAGAGAGAGAGACTGCAGTGCATCCAGCAGCAGTTCAGAATGAAAAGGATGAGGGTACAGTTCCTTCATCTAAGCATAAGATACCACATACTAGGGAAGCATGCTTTTTACTGCATATCTAAGCAAAACCCAAGTGATTTTGCAGTAGTACATGACAAACTTCATAGAAGTTATACAAACCTGCAACTAATTTAACCATATAGAAAAATGCAAAAAGCAAGACAATTAGCTATCTTCATTTAAAATCTCTTCAGATGCTCAGAGGCCAATACAAGCCCTAAATATTCTTTCAAAAATCAATCCATCAGGCAGAGAAAATTACAGAACAAATCTTATTAACATCACTGAAAACGTTTCAATTAAAAATATCAATCTATAGAAAGACTCCCTCCCACTGCTGATGAATTGAGAAAATATCGAAGTTAAGGGTCATCTAAGCACTCAATCTGATGTCTCACTAAATGGAGTTTTCCCAAAGATTGTTTTCTCCTTTACTTTACATCTTATGCTACCTAATTACTCTTCAGCTTCTTTCCTGACTGAGGAAGGCAAATCATAATGAATTTGCACCACTAGCCCCTATTGTCATGTTATTCATTTTCCTTTCCCTTTGGATACATGGCAGTAATAACTTTCTTTGTTCTATTTCTGTAAGCTTTTACTTATGTTTCATGTTTACAGTCTCTCGCTTTTCAAACGGAGAAGAATATTATTTTTACTACGAAAACTTACACAAAGCTAGTTAGTAACACTACTGTTACAAACAAGAAAAAAAATAACAAATGCTGACAGTAAAAATACAGTATATAGCAGTTAATGTTGTATCACCCTATACACAGTAGAGAATTTCTCACACTATTATACTGACTTTCTAAAAGAAAACAAAATGCTTCTTGAAACAAGCATTTTTCCTCAAACTGTGAAGGACTGACTGTAAAAATCAAATCAACCAAGCGCAACAAGTCCAAGCCCCTAAAAAGCCCAACTCAGATTTATATTTTTCTGTACACAGCATTTAAGAGCAACATCTATTTCCTCCCTTTTACCTAAGCAGCCTTTCTTCTGTATTTTGGACCAAGATCTAGGCATTCCTACATCCCACAGTCCTTGATATGACTATTTCAGAAGCTAAGGGAAGTCCAACACAGCTGCCACTCCTGAGGACTATGGTGTTCCTCATTCCTTAGCACTCAAGGCACAAGCATAATGCAAAGTCCTCCAGAGATGAGTGGCACATCATGAAACTGTTTCCCCATGCATAAGAAGGTGCTGTGAAAATGGCCTGTAGAGAGCATCTGTATGACTAGCTGGGTGTTCAAACAGTTACTGCAGTCACTGAAACATTGTAGTCTCTCTTGCAATAACAGTAACAACATAAGAAAATAATAATAATAATAAAAAATAAGTCCCAGAAATCTAACACCAAAAAAAAACCTCACACCAAAGAAGATAGAACCTACCTGGAGTTCATCAGATAGAAAATCCTGCTGGACATCATAGAAATATGATATAAACTACAAAAACGAACCACGTACTCAATACAAAAATAAAGCAAACCAATATTTGCCTCATCAGACATGTTTTCCAGAGCCAAGCTCACATCAGCCAACCCCTCTGTCCTTTTTCTGAAGCCAGGAAATGCTCACTGGGCAAAATTCACAGCAGGACAGTGCGGAGCCCTCTCTATTTCCCAAGTCAAACACACCTTCACCTGCCAGCACAGGAGCTGAAGGGTAACTTCAAAGCCTGACACGACATACTGCCAGAGCATCTCTGGACAAGATGCTGAGACTTTTGCTCGTATTAACAGGTATGATGTGACACCCCTAACAAGAGGTCGACAACACCACCAGAACTTGGAGCCGTAGTCCCCAAAACATGGACTTCCAGCAACAAAGCTRAAGATGTGGTTTGTGTAACCCGAACTGCAGCAGAGTCACTAGCACCTGCGGGCAGCCCGGACACCGTCCGAGCAGCACAGGCACCGCTCTGGCAACAGGACCCAGGGAAGCACATTTCTGAGCTCCTGCAGGCTGGAACCTCTCCCTGTGGCATCACTACAGGGGAAGCAGTATTTGCCAACCCTCCATGAGTTTTTTGCCACCTAATCTCCAAATAATCAAGGAAACCATCAACTAAGACTATTCAACTAGATAATGCATCAGGGAAAAAACACAGAATAAGGACTATTCAGTCTGTTTCTGAATTCTTCCTCCATATTTCACTATCCTTTTCTTACAAAACATAACATAGGAGAATCTTAGCTATTCTTCCTGGTAAGAAAATAGCAACTGAAATAGCACTGATAAGTCAGCCAATAAGTGCCAGCCAATTTTCCCCTCTTCTAGAAAAATTCGTTATATGTTGCATAGGTAAAGTCCCATAGCTTGGAGACTTTAACTCTCCAACTTAGGCAAAATTCACAGTAGGCCAGATGAGATACTTTAATGCTTAGTATTTTCTTTATGATGATGATGATTTCCAAAGTACTCAAGAAAAACAGTACATACACAGATTTGAGTCCATATTTAGGTATACCTGTAATTAGTAGGTCAAAATATCCTCAATATAGTAGTATCTAAAAACAACATCTTAAAACCCAAGGAAAGCATGACATTTCAAAATGTTTTCAAGAAAGTTTTTAGTAGAAGTAACATTCAGGAGAAGTCACATTTTTCACCAGGTCTTTTCATTATTTTATATACGTCCTCCAGAAACAGGCTAGCTGTGGTCTGAGGACGCCGCGGCCATCGCTCCCAGAACGGACCTGCACGCAGGCGATACCATGCTCCTGCCGCAGCTTTGCCAGRGTGCCCGTCTGCCCCCAAGGGGACGGCACCGGCCCCCCAGGTGGGAAGCTGGTGCCATCTCCCTTGTTTCGGCCGGGGGCACTGGCAGCACTGCCGCACTACTGCCAAGCACCACCAGTTTCAGAGCAGAAGCAGTGTTCAGATCTTGAACCTACTTTAAACTGCACGCCCCGCATCCTGTGGGCAGAGCCTCAGCAGGTATAAAATGACAAGCCTGCTAATGTCCAGGGAGCTCTGACATTTACCAATAAATAATAGTCACCGTCTCACTTTCCTTGTTATCCCATTGCACCAGCATTTTCAGCAGCCCAGTCATCATTGGCTTGCACATGTGGAAAGATCACTTAATTTAGATATGGAGATTGCAAAATTCTTTTATTTTACAGAAATATTTACCTGGACTGAACACACAAAATTACATAAATCCTTTCCCTAAAATGTATATTGACTGCAGCAATTAGAGGTTTGAAACAATTTTCCTGGAACAGCAAACCAAAAAGATTCTTTGTATTAGTTATCAGCCTAACACACACTAGCTGCCATCCTTGAAGAGTCATCAAGCAGGGATGGCAGGAGAAGGTATTTAGACCACTGTTCTGCTTACTTTCATCTGCATGAAAGTGATTCAAAATAGTAAATAATATACCATAGGAAAGGAACATACTTATCAAACTAGATTTGAGGCTTTCCCTTAATTTACTAGAGCATATTAAGAGCTCTCTTCAGTATTTAATAGTCTAAAATAAAACATGAAAGTCCTCCCTCACCAAGCACAGAACTGCTTTACTGGTAAAGCAATTTATTTTCCAAACAACTAAGTGATGCCATCAAGTGGTCAAGAAATGCACTGGTTGCTTTCCAAAATAACTTCTGGTAAATCCTCATTGGATGCGCTACATTTTGTATGGAAAAAGCTATCATCATAAAACCAGAAGAGGGTATACTTTTCACCGACAGAACAACATTAATTGAGAACACTAATAAAAGATAAGAGATAGCCTTGTCTTATAAAGGACAGATCTGATACCACTCTCAAGCTCCTCCAAAGGAAAGTAAGACTCTCCGAGGACAAACATAGCTTTAGAGCTAATAATCTACTTAGTTCACCAGCTTAGTTTTGCTATCAGCTTTACAATTGGGTGGATTGGGAAGAGTGATGCAATAAAAACTACGTATTTTACATATTGGAAAAAAACATTAAGTATTTTTACATTGTAATTTAGCCATGTGAATAGTTAAGGATGTAAAGTATTGCAGAATTTAAGCATTTTCTACTTTTTTTGAATTACTAATAAAAAAATAGAGCAGGCAAAATCTGACAGGACACGCTCCAAAATAACCCCATTTCTGTTTTGTGAACAAAATGTAAAACCATCAGCAAAGTCTTTCTCCCAGAATCATAGTTTAGCATCATGTTCAAAAACATGAATAAGCATTTCTATTAATTTTGAACGGAGCATGGTTTTGCAGAGCTACAGATTAATCACAGTGGCATTAATACTATTTTAAGGCAGTAGACAGAACTGAATAATCAGCTCTGACTTTTTTCCCCTTGAACACTAGTTCTGAGGCAGAATTAACTGTAAACCATCTCAATTATTGAAAGGACAAACCATGGCTTTCTCAAATGCTGTATGTTTGACTTCTACTCCTAGCAAGTTCTTCAGTAATTATTTTCTCTTTTGCCCTTCAGCACAGAATAGACTGCATTTTCTCACCCTCTGCTTCTTTTACCTGCATTTCAATACAAATTATAACAATATAGAAGTTTTTTCCACACCTTCATCAGCATTCAGCAGGGATGCTCGACTTCGCTGCCTTCTTCAGGGATATTTTACACGTACATGTTAAGTCTTATTATAATATCAGCACGGTTCAGGCTCCGTTCTGGCATGCACAAAAGGAAAACTCTACCATGTACAAAAAGCAGTCAAACAGCAACTCTAAACAAGCTGATAAATCCTCCCCATTCTTTAGTAGTGAGAAACTCATCTGACTGAGGGGTACTGACAAGCAATGAACATGTTAGTCCACCTGGCCCAGCTATTTAGCAGCAACAGGTACAAAAAAAAAAACATGCCAACAGAAACTTCAGTTCTTCATCCCCTTGCTTTCCCACCCCCCCCCCTCCTAATTTACTCCCCGCCGTTATACCACGCCGTATGTTGAGAGCAGGAAGGAGGGACCTCAGCCTGCGCGTCACGGCATTGCTTCTGAACCAACTGCAAAGCACGTCCCTACTCTGTTGTTTCCCAACGCATTAGGGGAACGCAGCAGTCACGGTGCAGAGCTTCCAACTCCGACTCACCTACAAAAATTTCAACCAAACCAAAACACTGACGCATAATCCCTTTCCGTAACCAAGCTGCCACTGTGCTTCAGTAATAGGCCTGCTTTAAAATGACATATTCAAACAACTGCAAAAATCCCTCCAAAGCACCACCACACTTCTGCTGACCTATATTCAATGTAGGAGGCTTAGTATATATACCCCAAATGCTCACTTCTATCAAAGCTGGGGGCTCTGTGAGAGAAGCTAAATATTATAAGACTTGTGATAAGCTCACAAAAGCTACAGTTGCTTCCACCTATGGACAGCAAGTCCCATACTCCAAAGACCACCTTAAAAAAAAACATATCCCTGTAACATCTCCTTATTAACCTGTTTTCACTTTTTCCCCTGCCTCAACATGCATTACAATCTACCAGCAAAACAGCCAGCAATACTATGAAAGCTGTATGAGAGGTCAAAACAATTCGCATCAGTGGGAAAGCATGCTCATTACGAAGGAGCCAGCTTTTCCAAACACCACTTATTTACACCAACTGCTTAAAGTCTTGCAGAGTTTATGGATCTAGCTATGACTTAGTATGTATTTATTGACAGGTTTTTAGCTGGTTGATCTATTGAACGATCTCTGCAAAATATCACATACTTACAACTGCATTCAAGGATTATGCAAATATTCCAAGCCTAGCAACAGTCTAAAGCAGCTTTTCCATTTTCCAAAGTCAACTTAAAAAGAAACACTTTCTTCACTCACAAGATACATAATGTATTTCAAAATTTTTTGCTCAACACTCAGAAAGGGCAAGATCCTACCCTCCCTCAGAATCAGCATTTCTTACATGAAAAAGATTCTGCTTACAGATCTCAAATCCCTGTTACTATGTAGTGCTACAAAGAGGCTGCTATTAAAATACTGCAGCTCTCCAATTTTCCTTTCAGCAGTTCAATATTTCCTTCTTGCCCTAGAACAGCTTCAGACACCATGCGTGATGCGTTAACAACGAACAAAGCTACTCTAAGTTACTACAGTATTAGTCTGAATTTCTTTCCTTTAGCTCCACATGAGTCAAATCAGGGAACAACAACAAACCTCGCAAATCTTCAAGAGTTTTCATCTGAATACATGAAATGAGCCAGTTGTTCAAACATGTTTAACACCTGATAGTTCCTACTGTGAAGCTTAGGACACATTATCAAAATGTCTCAACATCTATGTACCTCTTGCCCAGAGGCTGTTGGAAGAGCAGGTCACTTGTTTTGATGCTTAAATGAAAACTGACCTCGAATGTTGCTCCTATTTTGGGCTGCATTTAAAAAAAGAAAAAAAAACACACACTCAACCTCTATCTCTGTGGATAAACAGATTTATATCACACTGTGGATGAACAGATTAATGTTACACTGTCACAGGCACACAATATTCCTTCAGCTGAAGGAAGGGAAGGGCAAAATCCTGCACCTGAGGACAACTAACCCCATGTAGCAGCACAGGCTGGGGACCAACTGGCTAAAAAGCAGTTTTGCAGAAAGAGACTGGGGGGGTCCTGGTACACAAGCTGGACATGAGCCAGCAGTGCATCTTCGTGGCAAAGAAGGGCAGCAGCGTCCTGGGCTGCCCTAGGAGCAGCATTGCCAGCAGCTGAGGGAGGTGGTCCTGCCCCTCTGCTCAGCACTGCGGAGGCCAGACCTGGAGTGCTGGGTCCAGTTATGAGCTCCCCCATACAAGACCAACATGGAGCTACTGCAGCAAGCCCAACAGAGGCCACAGAGATGAAGAAGGGACTAGAGCATGAGGAAAGCTAAGAGCTAGGACTGCTTAGCCTAGAGAAGAGAAGGCTCAGGGCAGATCTTATCTCTGTACACTTGATGGGAGGGAGTAAAAAAGATGGAGCCAGACTCTGTAGCAGTGCCCCCGAGAGAACAAGAGGCAACAGGCACAGTCTGAACTTCAGGAAGTTCCATCCAAATATAAGAGAAAACTTGTTTCTTAGGAGGATGGTCAAACACTGGGAGAGGCTGGCCAGAGAAGCTGAAGAATCTCTATCCTTGGAGATATTCAAACCCAACTGCACACTGTCCTGGGCAACCTTCTGTAGCTGACCCTGCTTGATTAAGGGGGCTGGACTAGATGATCTCCAGAGAACTCTTCCAACCTCAGCCATACAGCGGCAGGTTTGGCGTGGCCCCCAAGGACTACACTCCACAGCTAGGTCAYTCAGGATTTAACTGCTCAGATGTCACTTGCTGTTAAATCATCTGTACAGCTAGTTTTCTACTGCTACTAAAGTAAACTGATGTTTGCTGATTAATGTGTGACTCCTCCCCCATCCATGTTTAAGTTTTTAATGCAGCAGTTTTTTCCTTCTCCATTGCTCAGCTGGCGACTGGGTTCTAGGAACTCACAGATTTTTTTCTTAAAGCATCCAAACCATAGCTGTGAAGGAGACTTAGCATAATTAGAGTTTCAATGAGCTGTTCAGAGCTAACTTCATTTTTCAATACAAGCCTTAAAATAACTTGCTTAAGTGCCCCAGAAATGGAAAAGGGGTATATTAAACTCATGCTGACAAAATACCAATTTTATGTAGTACTTCATTGTATAAAAATAACTATATATTAATATTTTATTCCACTAGTCTTGTGTCCTGCCTTAAATGAAGATCACTGATCAGTTCATTGAACTTCACGCAAAACTTTCTGCTCTGTATTTCTTCCTCCTTCACTTTCATTACAATTTTATGCAAAGATTACCTCTTACATCCAGGTTGCAAAGGATAAAAACTCTGCTAACAATTAAAATATTAATAAGACAATTAATGCTGGTACTAAATTATTCTAAAGTGAAAATTTTGAAAGACCTGTAATTAACTACAATGCTTATTCATCTTACGGGGTAATTTGAGGCAARTAAGATGTTAGGTCATACATATGAAACTAATCATTAAATTGTATTATAAAATATATAATARACTGGAGAACAGAGGAGAGATCCAAAACCAGCTCCAGCTAGCAGGGGGGCCTGTGCCAGAAAAGCAATCGCAGCATCGCATCTTCCCAAACACGCTTCTGTAAAGCACTGCAAAGCCATTTACCAACGCGTGCGCACAGAGTTGAGATCTTAAACACAGACGTAAGAGAAATGCTCAAACTTAAGAGACAGGCCTCCTGCCAAAGAGGCCAGCGCCAAACTCCAGCTCCCTGCCGGGTGTGCAGAGAGGTTGGCTGAGGAGACACAGAAGACGCACCTCAAATAGGGAAGCACGAAGAGCAGGGCTGGGTCAGGATCCAACTTTCACTTACAAACTCACTTCCTAGCAGTTACAAAATAATAAATAATATATTAGATAAATCAATTTGTAAATAGAAGTACTGTTGCAAGCAAGGATTATTTTGCCAGCTTCTCCCTAAAGGCTTTTCCTACATCTCCGAGCGCGCAGTAATTATTGGGACATACAGATTTCCTCAAGCTTTGTATCACAATAGCATGTTCAATCTTCAGTTCTACGAGCACTACAAATCTCAAGTTACATGAAGGTGTCATGTGCCATACACAAAGYGCTAGACAGCCTGGACACAGACAACAGCAACAACTGCGTTCCGTTCCCTGTGGGGGTAAATACTTTGAGTTATCATCCTATGATTTTTGTACTCACTCTGATTTTTTTTTTCCTGTCAGTATACGCTATCTTACAGAACGAATGACCCATTCAGGGCAAGTTAGTAAGCTTAGTATGGTATATACATCAGCTAACAGTCACATTTGTTACAATGTTATTCTTTTCTAATAATTTCTGAATTGTTTCATAAAGTAACTGGACCATAAGAGTGAGAACACAGTATTAGCACCCAGGCCTGACGGTACTTTCCCCTCTGAGAACTCGTTTACCTCATGGCCTATACAATCAGCATATGGGCTTTAAAAGCTTTCCAAGTCTGTCCGAAACTGAGAAATTGCCTTCTGAGGTTAGCTCTGGAGCCACCATCAGGTCCAACTCCTGAAACCTCAGACATTGTAGTCTGATCCTGTAGACCCAGTGGTTACTATTATCTTTCCAAGCCTCCCAGGTTCCTTAAACATAACCCTAATCCAAACTTCACAAGCACTAAACTAGGTTATTTTTTCATTGCAAGAATCTRATCAAGTACGCAGTTTTCAGTAGTTCCTAAAACACAGTCCCTACCTGAGCTAGTACAAGAAATAGAAGTACAAAAGCATTAACATCCCTATATGTATTCTCATCTTCAGTTTCCTCAACACATCAGCTTCCTATGGACGTTCTTCTAGAGGAAATCATCCTCAAAACTGAAGACTCCCCTTTCCCTTTTTCTTTCCCTTTSTGCCTTGTGCAGGCCAGAAAGTCTCTTCYCACATTCAACCTTTTATCTTTCTCTCCTTCTTCCCTAAGTGACTGATGAGAGACTTTTATAATCCAGYCTTCTTTGTCAAGAACCATCTGATCATCAGGGAACTGAAGTCCTCACTAAAAAACTTAGTTTCTTCCTATAGTGGTCACTCCTTGCTCTAAATTGCCTTCTGTAATCATGGAAAATTTGRCAGTTTTCCCTTGCTATTTTTATACCATCACTACTTAAAATTTCTGTTGAAGACAAGACAAAAGGAAGGGGAACACCCACTTTTAAGATGGGCTTTTTCAGCTGCTATCTACAGAGTTCATAATACTAGAAAGAAGTCATGCATTACAAAGAAGCAGATTCTGCAGAAAAAAATCAAATTAGAACRATTCACAGCCTGCCAAATATTTTTCCATATGATGGTAACAGGGCAGACGCGTCTTCCCCATGAATTAAACCATTCCAGCAGCTTCACAGAAGAGCTAGACTACTTTTGTCTTAAAAGTACTTTCGATAAAACACACTAGAGAAGGTGCACGTTTACACCCGCCCCGTGTCCCCCTAAAGCGCATTCTGTGGTCACCTCGAGAACCTCCTACAGTATTTATTACACATACAGCACTACACACCACCTGTATTTTGGACCCAAAACATTTAGATAAGCGACTYTGAAACCAAATGATATTTCCTCCCTCATTGGGCTGAAACTGTGTTAGGTAACCCAGGAAGCTCCTTCCAGGATAAGCCATGCCAGCTAACATCTCCGGGGGCTTTTTGTTGGAGATGCTCTCCATCTTTACACAACAGTATTTTGACACAGTCCAAATCTACRTCTCGAGACGCTCTGGCAGACAATGACCTCGCACGTTTATTACCCCTTGAAACTCCATGGGAAATGGGTCTTTTTATACATATTTAGGCTGACATGYATTTCTCAGTTGTACAAGAAAAAAGCATTTTTTTTCCCCCACAGATAGCAGAGCCCTTTAGCTGTACAGCCTAAGGCACAATACATTATTCTCGGGCACAGTACCAACACAGGCTCTTAATATTAAGTCCCAGTCTAAAGCACATTTCAAGTTGGGGAAAGCAGCTGCCCCGCACCCAGCTRAGCCACCTGCTCCCATACAAGGTTTTCCCCGCTCCTTTGGGCTTCTCTGCGAGTAGGAGACCACGCTGAAGTGCACTCACTTAAGCGTACATTCTGCACAGGATGTTCACGGCACCTTCATATTTTTCCAGAAATGTGTCATTAGCTTACATATAAATATATACACACACAGGCAACATGCTTAATACATATTTTTCTACACACATATATAACACGTGCCTTATTGTTTCCTATTCAGTGGTGCCACAGGGGAGACCAGCGAAGCTTTGACCCTAGATGGAGCATGCATATCAGCCCCAGTTRCATGCTATTTAGGGGCACACTTGAATAACTGCAGTGGCCACAACTTTACGAGCAACTGCTAAGAGTTAAGCTTCTTTGAACATCAAGCCTTGACAAAAGGCTTGATTAATATTGTAGTATTAACGACACTGACAAAAAGACTTCAGAATAGAAGGATGGCACATGTTAGCAAAAAGGACTTGTAAAGGTTTTAACGCAAATCTTCGTTATTTCCCATATGACAATGACAACTACACAAAACTTCAGGCAAAACATTTGTTTCTCTACTTCTGTTGGTTATTTATTTATGCTTGGCTTTTTTTTTTTT
>NW_028187044.1:2350913-2360277 GCF_003343005.1 Rhea americana | reverse complement strand
TAATCTGAAGATATCAGACTCAGATTAACCAGGTTACTTGTGATACAGAAAAATCACTTGCTTTCTACCTTAGAAAATAGCTTATACAAGGCAGGAGAAGGGAGGGCAGAAGGGGGAGAAGGGATGTATTAYTGTCTCATAGAAGCTACCTACCTTCCAAGAAAGATTTCTCAGCCACATTCATTTTTTTTTTCCAGCAAAAAACTGTTCAATCAATTTTCCATTCTAGATTTCATTATAAATATTTAATGCAAAATGCAGATTGCATGACTTGCATCATAGCCATTTTTCCCTGAAAAGATATCCTCTGAATGAAGACTAGTTAATATTTTAATATTAAATTTCAGACATAGACAATAGATGAGCTATATGTCTAGGTAACATTCTTTCAGTTAATGAGCTAACTTTGGAACATATACACACGCATAACAGAAAGGCAGGCAGCATTTTCTACGGACGCTACCAGCTAGTATTGTCTCTGTTTTGTGCTAATTAAGAGACAGTTTCCACATTGTGYGGATACACTCTACCCTTCAGGACAAGAAGGTCTGAACCCAACCAGCTGGACTGCACCAAGCCCCAGGAGCCAACTAGCCTGTGCAGCCTCCTCAGGTGCATGCACAGCCCTCTATCAAATAAACAGCTAAGTGGTCCTTGTGCCCCACATGCTAACACRCTGAAAAGCGGATGCAATCCCAAAGGAATAAGCATTCTGAAGTGACATTTTCTTGCCCACTGACTCTTGCTGAAGTCATTTAAATTTAAAGCACTATAAACCATAGATCAAGTGCAAGGTCTTAGGTACTTTTGAAGAACATACACAACTTTTTTTGAACAAAATCCAAGCCATTCTTATTTTAAACCTAGCCTTGAAATTTCAGCACAGGGAATACCTCTAATTTTACAACAAATACTTGCAAAAAGAAACAACGAACACTAAGTTTTGTTTTCAGTTCTGAAGCTGAAAACCAGAGCTCTGCCCTAGCTGAAGTCCCTTTGGTCCCTGCCAGCCCCAGCAGCCCCCTCCCTTGCACCACTGCTGGGCCGCGCAAGCTGCAAGAGGGTAACAGCAGCTCAGGGCTCATGGCCCCTCCGGGCTGCCGCCAACCGGGACGCAGGCACCCGGAGACAGCCGGGGCCTTCGCAGGTGCCCCGGGACAGGGCACTGCTGCTCTCCATCCTCTGCTTGGGGCTCGTGCCAGCYGAAGCGGTGGCTGAATCAAACAGTCCCCGGGCTCCCTCATTTGGGAGCTCTACCCCAAAATAACAGGCTTTTCACCTCACTAGAAGGCCAGCGTCTGCTCAGAGCACAGTAGGACTGCCACAAAAAAGCACCGTGCTTTAAGCCACTTACACGAACGAGGACAGAATTAAACTTTTGTCAGCTATAGAGTTGACTGAATTTAGGTGAAAARCTGTTTCTGATCTCTGCACATAAGCGCAAGACAGAAAGAAGCTAGAGCCGCATCTAACTTATCTAGACAAGTGAAGAGAATAGCATATTTCAACACAGCAACGCAAAGAGATGAAGAGAAATCTATGCGTGTCACGAGATTTCAGGCCTTGCATAAGGGAATCACATGTAATACTATTTTTGCCTATTGAAAACAAAATAGTACAGATGCGGTAAAAAAAAAAAAGAAAAAAAAAAACAAGTGGCCAGGCAACTGATCTCCTGCAACTACTTTTGGTATGTAAATAACTGGCCATGTACTTCTTGTATAGTCCAGGATCAGATCTTTTTTGCTACAAGATAAGATACCCTGTTTTCGTAGTCACCTGTCAGTTACACTAAAAGACAGTTTAAGAACACAGTTTATTTTGAGGCGCAACTTTTGGGGACCTCTTTGGATCTTCTGCTGCCTTCTGTTTGTTCCTCTGCCAGGGTTCAGTTTTGCACTTCTGTAGCCAAAACCCTCACTGTAGTTAATCAATATTAGCTGGCTCGGTCCGCCTAGGTCAGCGTCTTCTCTGTGTCAGTCACCGATACCATACGTGCTGCAGTAAAGCTTGCGGGACAAATACGAAACCAAACTCCCATGAGAGATTATTCTTCAGAATATTGTCATGTTCATTGGCCTTTGTGCTAAAGCTTAAGAATTTAAATTCTTTATAATTTCTTAATCCTATCAAATATAGTTGTGGATTTTCTAATTATCTATTCAGGAGTTTAATCCTTGGGGCAGGGTGAAGCACACTGTAAGCTCCTGACACTAGATGCTTCACAGCTGTGTGTTCAACATGTTAAGTTCGTGATTTGAAAAAAATTTCTTGCTGTTTTTAACCCTTGACTCTGCATGATGGGAAGTTAAATAGCAAACCACACTTGCTTCCTCTCTCAAGCACCGTTTTCTCTGCTTCATGAAACCTTTTTTGCAGTTTCAAATATCTGCTTTTCCACATATTTAACCAGTTCTCTCTGAAWACTTAAGTCTGTTTTACAAGTATCTGCACAAAATAGAGTCACCAGAAAAGATCAAGGAAAAACATGAACATGACACCCCTAACACACTTACATTGACCGTTCACCAGCGACAAAGGTCGCTTTTCCATGAACATCAGCAATCCAGTTGTGAGGTTCATTATTTCTCCACGTGTGCAGCTTTGCAAGCCTCTGCACCAGATTGCTCCTGCTGTTACACCACCCATTCACCTACTCTTAGGAGGTTACAAGTCGCTATAGCTATGCCCTGTCTTGAGTCTGGATTTGTCGCATCTGCACAGTTTTGCTACCTAATTGCTTTTCCCTATTCCAGTTCAGAGACAAAAATATTAAACACTATTTATAGCGCAAAACTTCAGATGAACACAGCATTAGATTTTTGTGGTGCTGACTATGTGTTTTGCATGCTTTCTTAGAGAGCTCCTGACTTGAGAAAGCATCTTGCCTCCACTCCTCCCTTTTTCTCCTGAACTGTATAGATTCACTGCTGGCTTCACCTGAGAGCATTTGTCAGAGTGTGATTTTTCCTATCATCTTCTATTTACCTATAATAGTACTGTCTGAACAACCTCAAAGAACACCTATACACTAGAGCCAACAYTTCTCCCTTAGTCAAAGTTCATGTTGTTTTGACAGTGTGTCTCGAACTGGGTATTGCATTGGTAAAACCCACCGTTACTTCAGTAAGAGCCATAAGCTCTGCAGCRAGACCTCGAAAAGCACTACAGCACTCCTGGTCTGAGAGGAATTTCATCTGCACTGTTGCAGCAAAATGTCTCATACCAGTTCCTTAAAAAGCAAACAAACAAAATCAAAAAGAAGTGAGATGGTTACAAACCATCGCTGCTACTCTGGCTTTCTAACAATTTACTAGTGCCAAATCTTTCCATCTCTGGAAAGATCCAAAAAGCAGAACCACTATTAACCTGTATAAAGACTTTATATTTTGTCTACAGAGTACAGCTTACAGCTGCATCAGCTTCTGGTACGCGAGTTAGGTCATTTTGAAGTCATCTGGGTTTTTCTATGCTACAATGCACTAAGCAGCGCAGACAAGCTCGTAAGTGGCACATATTTCACAACTGCAAAGTAGGGCAGGAGGTCTGACGCTCCGGTTAAGTCCCACGTGTTTCTGACGCAGAGTCAATACAGTAGTCATAACTGCACTGGTTCTTTCCTTTATGGACAAATGTAATAAAGTGTGATGGAGTTCCAGATCTAGAGCCACAGAATTCACTCTAGAAGTCTACAACATTTCTAGAAAAGTGTTATCAAAAAAAAAAAGGAAAATGATTCAGCAAGTTACATCCAACACTATTATCCTTGCTTTGGAATTCACTTGGGGAAGGCAAGGGTTAAAAATACCTTAGAAATATTTAACAATTTTATACAGTTTTTATATATATATATGTGTGTATATATATATATATATATATATATATATATGTATGTATATATATATAAAAAACTCTTCAATAAGGTTTTCATACTACCACTTATTAGCTGAATGGGAGGGAATTTTTGTTCCCCCCCCCCAATGGTACATATGTCCCCTTTTAAGTATGTCATATTATTAGGTTTTAACACCTAAAAAAATGGTAATAGAGGCTTTGTGGCTGAAAAGCAAGAAATTACCATATACTGGTTATTGTCAGAATCTGAATCCTAACGACTTGTCTCATTTCTTACATCTTCATAAGATGCATTAAATGGAATCATGTTTCAGGTCTCACGGATAACCCTTTTACAAGGTAAATGATTTATTATACTATCATGAACTCTTACAGGGCTGCTACTGGTTTCAGACGAAGTTTTATCTTGTATTTCACTTAGATGAGGACTGTACCCAAATTTCCTGTTTGGAATACTTTTTCAGCAATGAATGTGGAAAAGTTTGCACGTCATATACTTCAGTATTTTAACCCAACACATCACTGAACAATATTAGTTACTAAACGTTTATGAAGGAGCTTTGACAAGATTAAACAAAAACAAAACTGTTTGAGTCCCAAAAGCAGAATTACAGTCAGCTTTCATTCTACTGTCTCACCATCCATCAAATAAAAATCATTGGGCTCACAGAYACTATCAGATAAAACAAGGAAATCACGGAAACAGTACCTCACCACAGCATCCAGAGCTTGGGCCTTTGAAGAACAACATCTCAGAGCCTGTACTGCCARTTTTGCTCCATTTGATCTACCAATTACATCCAGCACAAAAGAATTCACTCATCCCTGACAAAACACTCTTGTTCGCGTTCTCTTGGCTCGACTGCCACAAYGCCCTCTCGATCTCGGCATCTCCGAGAGCACTGCACAGAGTCAGACCTAATTTATTCTTGCACCAGCCAAGAGTCCTCCCTAGTCAGTCAGGGAAAAGCAGCAGCTAGAGTAAAACTTCTCCTGCATCCCCCCCTTCTTTCCTCAACTTCCCATTGCTCAAGTATCTGGTAACAGTTCAAAACTGCTTCGCCAAAACAGAAAAATCCCAGAGGAAGGACAAAAAGCAAAATTGCTAATGAAAGTACCCAGTCTTTATGGGCCAACTCTTCGGACCACTTCAGGTGACATTAGRTGTGCGAAGTTTGGAACGGGAGTGTAAGGGACTTATTGTATAAACTTGACTCTGAAGATACAGGGTCTAGAAATTGCATACAGTGATTTCAAGGAGCATTTAGAGTAACATATGAATGTATGATAAAATTCATCCCTATTCAGCATTCAGAGTTTCGCTTAAACCTAAGCAAATGCTCAAATCTAATTATTCAATTTTGATTAAACATAAGAAAAAAATCACTATCCTGAGATAGATCTTGCTATGCTTTCAAGAAAGTAACACCTTATTTTAGATACTATATAAAATATCTGGCTGCAATACAGAAATAAGGAAGCAGACCTAGTTGATGCAATTAATTGTGAATACACCTTCCACATGCTGCCTTGCTGGTATCACCACATAGAAAAATGAGACACTAATTAGTAAATATTTTTCATAACACTAACAGTTACCTTTCTGTTCATTAGGTACCCTGTTATTCCTTTGAAAACTGTTTCGCAAAGGTATAAAGAAAAAAATTAATTTGGGTTACAGGAACTTCTTTTYACCTGAAACTCTACAGCAAATATCTAAAAGATAAATGAAAAGCATTGAAGAATAGCAGTTCAGRAAGTGATGTCTAAAGGGCACCATTTTTATTTTTTAATACACATASAAAGATGTCAGTATAGAAGACTAAAAGCTGTAAAGAGATCTGCATCCAAAGAACACTGAATTGGTAGCACTGAATGGAGCCACTGAATGGAGCCTGTCCACTGGGGTCACATAGCCTTCCTGCGAGCGTCAAGGATGTGCACTGTGATGCTCCTGTACATGTACTCTGAGGTTCCAGAGGTTTAGTGTAAAATAAACCTAAAGGTGGCTTCCAAACCATTTTATTTAGTATTCTACAGTAGAACCATCTTTCATAAAAATCAACTGAATTTAACCCCTTTGTCATTTGACTTCCTTAATGTAGCATGGTAATGTGTTCTGCAGTTCAGTAACACATTCCACAGAATTCCTTCCTTTCATTCATTTTAAACCTTCTCCTGTTTTCACCAGAAACCCGTTAGGTCCTTGTTATGAAGCACAGGGAATTCTTATTCCCTATTCGCATTTCTCTAGTATCTATGGTCTTACATACTTCTACCATACCTTCTTCAAGCAGCAATCCTATTACGTTTCCCCTCCTGCGCAGGCTGCTCCACACCTTTGAACATTTCTGTTGTCCTTCTCAAGGTGTTATCAGTTTTAGCATGACCTTTGCGAGACCAGATTCACCCACAGCATTTGAGATTGGGATGTCCACTTGAGTGATGAGGTTGTTTATTTCGTTCTCTATTACCTTCCTAAAAAGTCCCAAGATTTATTGGCCTTTTTGACTGCCACTAGGCATTTGACTGCTGTTTTCAGACAAATAGCCACAATAGATCCAAGATCTCTTTCCAGAGTGGTAAAAACAGTGAAAGCATATATATTCTGCACAGAAGCACATATCAAGTATATTGCAGCAGGAAATGTTTCCTGACAGCCCCACAATGACAATATAGTAAAACATCTAGGAAAACTGTCATAAGAGCAAAACACCAYGCGAGCACCACGTGTTTATCCACCTCAATGTCCGTTTCCCAAATCACAATGATTATTTGTAAAAGCAAACAGGGAGAACTCTTTTCGCTTTCAACAGTCTAWAAGCAGGACAGCTGAGAAACACATGTGCCCCATTTGGCCAGCATTCAAAAAGCAGTCACCAAATAGACCACAGGTAGGTCCTGATCACCCAAGAGGCAGGCGGCCGCAGAGCACTCTTCCCACCACACCACGCACACATTACAGCCRATTGATTCGGTAGCCATGAGTCTTGTATCACTCAGACTGGCCAAAAAGAAACAGCCCCAATACACCCATGGGGTGATTAAGTTGCTTTCTCAGCTATTTGAAGCCTACAGGTCATTGGTCTTGTGAGGCTAATTTAGAGCCTAAACCAGAGTCCCCAGAAATCACTGCAAGTCTCTGTATCTAGCACACAAGATTGAGCTTCAGGTCCTTTGAGGGCATCACAGGGAACAGCTGGGTAGAGATTGCTCTACAGTCCTTCTCTTAACCACAGGAATGAATACAYGAGGGTGTGCACACCCAGGCACTGCCCAGATGCTTCTGCATCCAGGCTGCAGGAGTGATTTTCTTATCTTCACCTGCATCTTCATTATAAACACCTCCAAGCCTAGGGAGATAACAGTAGCACATTACACAACARGCATAACACTTCAGATACGTTAGAGAGCAGGCATGCGTGCATTTATTAAAAACATAGGAAGATGAAACATTTTGCAGAAATGCACAACACAAATTCTTTATGAACTATAAATAGATATGACTTTCTTAAAAAAAAGAGTCTGAGCTATATTAAACCCATCTTTTTCAGAAGATGGTGAACATTTTTACCTCCCTCCATGAAAACAGACAGCATATTACAAGGCCTCCAAAGTTATTTCCTTCTCAGGTTTTTCTATTTGTATTTTGTAGTTGTCTAGGTGTTTTTTCATTTGCACCCAATTGAGCACTGCTACATCACTAGTTCCTTTATACTGAGCTACTCATCTGCTGCAATAACTTTGTTTTCCAGTCAGTGATTTCATCTCCAAGCATCTATCATCCTGGTTTGCTACTTTATTCAATTTTACAAACTTGGCATTGCAAATTATTTGCACAAACAGGGAGTGATTTCTCTTTACATTAGCTCTGTCACTTCTTAACAGGCCCACTCAGCAAAGCTGAAACAAATGGTGGGGCTCACRGTGGAAAGGGCCAGCACAAGAGCAAACAGGAGGTAATGCACACCAACACTCCAGCAGCGCTCTACACCAGCAAATACTTCTACTTATTTTGGAAGCCAGAGGAGACCAAAAAATTTCATCTTCCCCTTAACTCTCTTGAAAAAAAATGCTTCTTTAGTATTTTTTTTTAAAAAATAATCCACATTTACAGCATAATTCCCCTTCTACACATTTAATTTAGAGGACAGAAAAAAATAAAGTGGGACACCACCACTTGAAATAAGTGAAAAATATCACTGCCACAGCAAATAACTGTAGACCCTGTTTTAAACACCAAAAAGATGCACAATCTTAACAGGAGCTAAAGGATCGACTATAATATCGCTGCCTTCAAATTCTGCTCATCAATTGAAGCATTCCTATTAAATGGTCTTCATATACTCTTTAACTCAAAAAATGCCCAAAAAAGGTCATTTAAATTCTCAAAGTAAGTGGATAATWTCAGACAAAGTGTCTCATGCTACAAGCAGCTAATGGAAAAAAAATATATCTTAGGTCCAAGAACATAAAGTTTCATTATGTTCCATAAGGTTAACTTCTTGCACTTCCCTACATCTGCTTGGCCTATCTTACACACACTCCAAGCAGTGTAAAAACTTGAGCTCTTTAACAAGTGCAGCTGGAGGCCTAGCAGATACTCGCTACCTCCAGCCAGCTTTTTCACCCTGTGTATCAGCCTAGGTTTCCAGAAATTTTACATACTTCAGYTCGTTTCTTCTCTCAGAAACCTGGATTTTTCTACATCCAGAGCTCAGGAAGGCCAAAAGGTACCTCCGAGCAATGCAACCTGTATGTTTGCTTTTCCTTATTGAAATAGCACCTCGAGAGCACTCGGTTCAACTCGCACGCTGCCCATCASAGCAGGCCTTGATTCAAATCAGAACAGCTGATGATATCCCTGTACTCAGCTCAACAGGCTGCCGAAATGAAAGGATGACAGATAAAAAGAAAATAACCTGTGTCTTTCAGAGGCTGCATCTTCTGAAGAGCAGCCTGAAGAGCTGGGCAGGCCTTGCAGGTACCTGGCTCGCCAGCTATACTCCCTGCCCGGTCTGCAGAAGCAGCCCCCAGAAAAGCCCCCTGCCAAACGGAGACAGGCCGAGCCACAGCCCCTCTGCAGCAAGCCGTGGAGACCGCAYGGCCCAGGTCCCAAGTCACCATCCCATATGTGATCCCATATCCCATAAGCCTCATGAAATAACTTATATGTAACTTTGGAGGTTCCAGATGTGCTGCAATACAGCAGCAGCCCTGCACAGCTGCGAGGTGCGTCACTGAAAGCAAACTGCCACAGCTGTATATTTAACTCACTGGTGTCTTTGGACACTYGTAGCAACCAATTTCATATTAATATTAATAGAATGAATGATTTGGCAAATATACCTCATAAGCCTTGATTGCATTAATTCTGGTCAGTGGTTTTTCACCTTGCAGGATCATTTCCCAGCAGAGGGACAAGACACTGGAAGTTTCACACGCACACTGTTGCACAGCAAATGCCAACTTGTTTTCCTTAGCTCCCTTCTCCATAAGGCCTAGGGCT